>NW_028318713.1:0-32500 GCF_062004578.1 Staurois parvus | reverse complement strand
TCCAACCACTGGGGGGGGGGGTCATTGTTGCTCTGTGCTTTGGCTCATTGTCATCTTGGAAGATGAACCTTCTTCCCTTTGACATCTTTCTGGCAGAGGGCAGCAGATGTTCCTCCAGAATGTGACGGGATTTTGTCCCATCCATTTTTCTTTCTATCCTGACAAGTGCTCCAGTCCCTGCCGCAAAGAAACCCCCCATAGCAGGATGTTCCCCCCTCCATGCTTTACTGTAGGAATGGTGGGATCTGGATGGGGAGCTGGGTTGAATTTCCGCCAGACATATTGTAAGGGTTGAGGCTAAATCATTAGTCTCATCTGACCAGAACACCTTTTTCCATGTGGCATCAGAACCTTCAAGGTGCATTTTGGCAAAACTCAGTGGTGACAGCATGTGGCCTTTCTTGAGGAGCAGCTTTTTTCTTGCTCCCCTCCCATACAAGCCACATTTATGGAGGATTGGTGATCTTGGTGTCACATTCACACAATCACCACTCTTTGTCATCAATTCCTGACACGGCTTCAGAGTTGCTGGAGGCCTCTAGGTAGCCTCTCTGACCAGCTTCCTCCTGGTTCTTTCATCCAGTTTGGAGCGACGTCCTGATCCAGGGAGGGTCTGCGTTCTACCAAATACTGTCCACTTCTTAATAAGAGACTTCACTCTGCTTCTAAGCATTGATAAATCCGATACATTTTTTTTGTATCCATCTCCTGACTCGTGCCTGTCCACAATTTTATCCCGGTGACAGTGCCTTGTCACCCATAGCTGACTGTTTGCTTCAGTTGCACTACCAGGGACTGAAATGCTCCAGGAAAACTCTTTTTATGCTGAGCTAATCAAAATGACCACAGCTGAAAGTCAAATGGCTTTGTGTGCCATTGAGAAGGCGATAAGCTACACCTGATTAAGTTTACAAGTCATTTTTAGGAGGGGAGGTGAACTTTTTTCCAACTTAGTGATTCTGTTTTTGAATAAAACAAATACTGTATTTGTTTTATTTGTATTCATTTCAGGCTGCAAAGAAAAAGGTGATTCTTTTCTTTATCCACACACACACACCTCAGCATAAATGAGTACACTCCTTTTGAAAAGTAAGATTTAATCAGAATCTCAATGAACACAAGAACAATTTACAACATTTTGGCAAAACTGATTTATAGAACATTTGTTCGGCTCATTACATGACAGGAAGGTTAATAATATAACTTAAAGTACAAAATCTTCAGTTTTACTCAAATTAGTTGATGCAAAAATGAATCCACCCCACAACAAAAACTCCTCCATCTAGTATTTTGTATGGCCTCCATGATTTGTAAGGACGGCTCCAAGTCTTCTAGGCATGGAATGAAGAAGTTGGTGACATATTGCAACATCGATCTTTTTCCATTCTTCAAGAACAACCTCTTGTAGAGCCTGGATGCTGGATGGAGAGTGATGCTCAACTTGTCGCTTCAGAATCCCCCATAGGCGTTGGATCGGGGTTCAGATCAGGAGACATACTTGGCCACTAAATCACTTTCATCCGGTTCTTCTTCAGAAATGCAACACTGGCCTTAAAAATTCTTTTTTTGGATCATTGTCATGTTGGAAAAGTGCACAATGACCGAGGGCACGGAGTGATGGTAGCATCTTCTCTTTCACTATAGAGCAGTACATCTGTGAATTCATGATACCATCAATGAAATGCAGCTCCCCGACACCAGCAGCACTCATGCAGCCCCACATAAGTACACTGCCACCACCATGTTTCACAGTAGGCGCAATGCATTTTTCTTTGTACTCCTCACCTTTGCGACGCCATACAGCTTTTAAGCCATCAGTTCCAAAAATATTTCTTTTGGTCTCATCACTCCAGAGTGCAGAGTCCCAGTAGTCTTCGTCTTTTTCAGCATGGGTCCTGGCAAATTCTAGGCGGGCTTTTTTTGTGCATGGGTTTTAGGAGAGGCTTCCTTCATGGATGACACCTATGCATGTCATGCATCTGCAGTGTACGCCGTATTGTGTCACGGGAAACAATCGCCCCAGTTTTTCTTTCTACTTCTGTAGCTAACAGCAGTAAACTTGCATGGTGATTTTCTTCAACCCTTCTCATCAGAAGACACTCCTGTCGAGATGTTAACTTCTGTGGACAGCCTGGATGACTCTGTGAGATGGTTGCATTTTCCGCTTTGTTAAGTTTTTGTATCACTTTTGCTACAGTAGTCTGACTGATAAGTAAAGCTTTGCTGATCTTCTTGCAGCCTTCACCTTTCTTGTGTAAAGAAATTATTTTCTTTCTCAGGCCTTGTGACATTTCCCTTCCACGTGGTGCCATTGCTGACATCATGAAATGGGAGGGGTTTTCTTTGTTAGGTAACACCATTTTATAATCAACTGTCTGCTGGACACCTGCTTAACGAATAAGGAGACTCACCTGGAGTTGAATTCTTGTTAATTAGGATTTTGTTGTCTAAAATTTAGCTCCTAAGACATTAATTGGGGTGTATTCATTTTTGCAACATGGCCTTGAATTAATTTGTTAGAAAAAATGCTTTGCAAATTAACAAATCTTATTTGCAATCATTGGTCCGCATTTGTGGGAGTATTTTGTAGTATAGTGTCCCGTAGAAAATAATGATTGTGAAAGGAAAGTAAAGGTTTTCTGACAAATCTGTTGGTCCATTCCTGGTTCTTGCACGCGGTACCTTAATGACTCATTGTGGCACGTGTGCACCATTGGGGGGCGCTGTCTCATCCTGGATCTTGTAGACAACACACTGATGACTCGTCATGGCATATGCACATCATCAAGGGCCGCCATCTCTTCCTGGTTCTACCAGACAGCACTTCTATGACTCATCATGGCACATGTGCAACATAAGGGAGGGCTGACTCCTCCTGGATCTTGTAGACAGCATCTTGATGACTGGTTGTGGCACATGTGCTATATTAGCGGGGTGCTGTCTCCTCCTGGTTCTTGCAGACAGCACCCTGATCGCTCGTCACAGTACATGCAAATCATTGGGAGAGGACTATCTCTTGCTGGTTTTTGCAGAAGGCACTTTGATGACTGGTTATGCACATGGGCATCATTAAGGAGGTGCTGTCTCTTCCTGGTTTTTGTAGACGGCATCTTGATGATTCTTTGTGGCTCATGTGTGACATCAGGGGGGCACTGTCTCTTCCTAGTTCTTACGGAAAGCACCCTCATGACTTGTCACAACACAGTTACATCATAAGAGAGCCAGCTGCAACAATCCAGAAGAGGCAATGGTCCACTGATTATGTAAGTAAAGAAGATGGAGGTGCAGAACCTCGCATACTGCAGATTTCAACAGGACAACATCTAACTCACTGGATTTGTAACTATGTATTTGAGGATAACCCAGCAAACAAGGTAAAAAGCATTAAGAAAAAAAAAACAAAAAAACACTTTGAGATTAAGTTCCTCTTTAACTCACACACATATGATCAAAAGTTTGTTGACACCCAACTATTACCCCAGGACCTTCTGGACATATTCCAATACCACGGACATTAAAGCAGACCTTCCACCTGATTTTGCACTTTACATAATTCTACGATCTATTCCCCTCAAATCGACACAATTGCATGTAATTTTTACATTTTGTTTTTTATTTATTTTTGGAAATACCTTTTTTTGATCAAATCCCTCCAACATCAATACCCAACCTCACAAATGCTCTTTTGGTTGAATGCATTAGAAGAGGCGGCTGTATGTGGTTTTGCGCTGGAGGCTGCATAAAGCAACTGCATGTGCACTGACCTATGCTCTAGACCAGGGTTTCTCAACCAGGGTTCCATGGATCCCTAGTGTTCCTTCAGAGATTGTTGAGGGTTCTTTAAGCAATACGCTCCATAAAGACATGGTTTGATGATTTTGGTATGGAGGAACTTGAGTGTCCCTCACAGAACCCTGACCTCAACTCTACTGAGCATCTTTGGGGTGAATTGGAGCCATGTCTTCTCCTCCAACATCAATACCCATCCTCACAAATGCTCTTTTGGTTGAATGGACAGCAATACTCAAGGTCACATTTTAAAATAGTGTGAACCTTCCCAGAAGAGTGGAGGTTTTCACAACTGCAAAAATGGATTGGGGGGGGTAACTCCATCTAAATACCCAAAGTTTTAGAATGGATGTCAAGCTCAAAACAGGTGTGATTGGTGGGTGTCTGCAAACACCTAAGAATATATTCTTGTTTCTTGTAATACAGTAGGGCCTCTTGCACATGGCCGTACATTGTGCAGAGCATGCATATTGACATTCCTGGGACCTACTGTTGCTGTGTACAGCACCCCATTGAAATGCATTAGAAGAGATGGCCGTACATGGTTCTGCACTGGGGCTTGCATAAAGCACCTGCATGTGCACTGATGTACACTCTAGAGCAGGGTCTCTCAACCAGGGTTCCATGGAATCTTAGGGTTCCTTCAGAGGTTGCTAGGGGCTTTTTGAGAAGGAACAATTTCTGCCACTCAGGTAAGTTCCCACTAACACCACTCATCTTTTTAGCTATCTGTAAGGGGGTAATGCCTCCTAATGACCACAAATGTAAGAAGCATTCTTCCCACTGACCATCACACTAATGTATCGTGAGTTGTAGATAGAGTAATTTTTAACAGGGGTTCCCTGAGACTGGAAAGTTATTTCAAGTGTTCCTTTGTGTTGAAAAGGTTGAGAAAGGCTGCTCTAGGTGCAGATATCAGTGCATATGTGGGTGCTTTACGTAAACACTTATGCTCAACTGCCTCCTGTTCTAATGCGTTTCAACTGGTGGCTGTAAGCGGCAGCAGCAAATTCCGTATGCAGGCTCTACACCAGCCTTTTCTCAACCTTTTTTAAATGGAGGAACCCTTGAAATATTGTTCTGGTCTCAGGGAACCCCTGATAAAAATGACTGTATCTACAGCTCACCGTACATTAGTTTAATGGTCAAGGAGAAGAATGCTACCTAAATTTGGGGTCAGTAGAAATAAGTCTCCTACAGATAGCTAAAAATATCTTTGGTTTCATTAGTAACTTATCTGAGTAGCAGAAATTGCCCCTTGCTCTGGAGGAACCCTAGGATCCCATGGTTGAGAAAGGCTGCTCTACACGCTGTCTGGCCCCTGGACAGCCACATGTATCAAGCCTAAAAGATAACCAAAGAAATTCTGCATCCCAAGACCTATATTTCCCCATAGCACTACATCAAACATCAAGCCCTGAACCCTGTGAGATTATAAATGGCAATTTGGTGTATCTCACCGGCAGCACATAAGCATTAATGATCGGTTTGTCCACCACATGTAGTGTCCACTCAATCTTGGCCACCTCAGGCACGTCACTGTTGCAGGCGATAAGATGTCGGACAAGCGTCTTAACCTGCTGATAAAGCTCGTCCTTCTCGGGAATCATCTCATCCTTAAACTCTTCAATCGCCTGCAAAAAGGTAACACGAGAGAGATAGGTGCAATCTGGAAATACACAGCTCAGCATTTTCCGGCCTTTAATCTCACTTCTATTTGAAAATTTCATATCTGGTCTCGGTTGGGAGCAGGCTGTGTCGCCAGCGCCTCTGAACTGGGGAGACCCTGAAAGGATATACACCACACAGCCCCCGTCAAAATCAGTTTATCATCGAAGAGAGGAAATTAAAATGGAGGACGGAGGGGATTTGCTGCCTTTGGGAAAAAGTGCTGAGAAAGGCAATGGATTTTTTTTTCCCCATACAGACAAGAGAGAATGAAAGGAAATAACGGATTTTATTGTAGGAGATAATCAGCAGAGCTTTTCAGGATTTTTTATGGATGAGCTGGATGAGCTAAATTAAAAAAAGCATCGGGTGCAAAAGTACAAAACATCTATTTACCTTTACATCAGGGGATAGTTGGAGATTTCTTCTAGGAAAACAGCTTTGCACTAAAAATCATCAACATGCGCTACTCAATGGTCAACACATGATGATGGCAAGGCAACTCGAAAGTGAAATCTCTACTGTGAAAGAAAAAAAAAAAAACACACTCACTGGCCACTTCATTAGATACACCATCCTAGTACAGCCTGCAATGTTTTTGGTGTGAATGCAGCAAGGTAGTGGATACGTTTTTTTGCTGACCTTGGTACTTTGAGAGTTAAACAGGACCTGACCCATGGAAGTTGTGATCAAAAAGGGCAGGCCGTACCCTTTTTGTAAGACGAGCTTCAAACATACTTGTCAACATTCACCGTGGTCCCTCACCGCAGGCCTCATTTCTGCCCAAAAACCTCCCTAAACAATCAAGGGAACTAAGCACCTCTGTCATATGTGACACAGTGGGAACGTGACCTAAGTACCCCATTCACCTGGAGGACTGGAGTAAGGCCTGGCCAACTGTAGCAAAATGTTCCTTTAATATGGCAACCCTTAAATCCACCTACAAGGCACTCTTGAGGTGGTACTGGGTCCCTGCCCAGTTAGCCCATGTGAATCCTGAGTGTAGTGATAGATGCTTCAGGAATTGTTGCTAGCGAGGGGATCTATTGCACATCTGGTGGTCCTGCCTACGGCTGACTGGTTTCTGGTCCAAGGTCTTTGGCCTGTTACATACACTAATTTCATCTGCTGAATCGTAAGGATCCTACATTGGTCTATTACAATGCCCTTTTCTGGACCTTTTTACATTTCAACAAAAATTAGCATCCCACTTATTTCTGTCTGCTAAGTGGGCTATTGCTCTAGCATGGAAGGAACCATGAGTCCTGTTTCAGGGAGTAAAAGATCATATGACTGCCTTAAAGGATAATTTCACCTTTTGACAAAAAATTATAAGTGCACTTTTTTTTTACATTTATTATTTTTTCTTTGTAGGAACCTGTAAAGCATTGTGCCAGCAATCAGCAGATCTCTGGCACCATGCAGGTCTCCAGCAGACCTGTCAGTATATCTGCTTGCCAGTACGGAGCCCCACACGGCCATGTTTTTTTTTTCTGACAGCTAGTGGGAGAAGATCCCCCGCTAGCTGTCAAAGTGGGGGAGTGGGGGCCGGTCCTTTCGTAACAGGTTACACCCTGAATATGTGTATGAAAGGTGAACTTATCCTTTCATGGTAAATGAAAAAATGTCCAGTATTTTAAAAGACTCCCGTTTCAAATTCCTTAAAATCTGGGAACCTTGGATCAACTACTTCTTACCCTTCCTACATCCAACCACTTTAGGTAGTACTTGAGGTGGTCTTGAGACCCTGAAGGACTTTCCACCCCATATCCCTCCCCCCACCCCCACCTTACCTTTTCTTTCTTTCTGGTTCTTCTGCTTCTATAGAATGGATATGGGCTGAAAGTGCGCACTCTCAGGTTTAATTTGAGGGTATGTACATCCAAGTTGGAGGAAGGGTTTAGGAATTACAGATCTTAAGAGTAGCCACCCCCCCCTTTTTCAAGGTACCAAAAACAATTGGACAATTAAATTAAAAGCTGTTTCATGGCCAGGTGTGGGCTACTCCATTATTTCTTCATCAATTAAGCAGGTAAAAGGTCTAGAGTTGATTCTAAGTGTGGTATTTGCATTTGGCATCTATTGCTGTGAACCCACATCATGCGTTCAAAGGACCTGTCCATGCAAGTGAAACAGGCCATTCTAAGGCTTCAGAAAATGAAACAAATCCATCAGAGAGATCGCAGCAACATTAGGAGAGGCCAAATCAACAGTTTGGTACATTCTGAGGAAAGAAGAACACACTGGTGAGCTCAGCAACATAAAAAGGCATGGATGTCCACAGAAGACAACGGTGGTGGATGATTGCAGGATCTTCTCTATGGTAAAGAAAAACCCATTCACAACATCCAGACAAGTGAAGGACACTCTCCAGGAGGTGGGAGTATCATTGTCAAAGTCTACAATCAAGAGAAGACTTCACGAGAGCAAATACAGAGGGTTCACCACAAGGGGCAAACCATTCATAAGCCTGAAGAATAGAAAAGCCAGATTAGACTTTGCCATCTAAAAAAGCCAGACCAGTTCTGGAAAAGCATTCTTTGGTCGGATGAAACTAAGATTAATCTGTACCAGAATGACGGAAAGAAAAAAAAGTGTGGAGAAGGCTTGGAGCAGCTCATGGTCCACAGCACACAACGTCATCTGTAAAACATGGTGGAGGCAGTGTAATGGCATGGGTATGCATGGCTTCCAGTGGCACTGGGTCATTGGTGTTTATTGATGATGTGACAGAAAGACAGAAGCAGCCGGATGAATCCTGCAGTGTTTAGAGATACAGTGGGGCAAAAAGGTATTTAGTCAGCCACCAATTGTGCAAGTTCTCCCACTTAAAAGGATGAGAGAGGCCTGTAATTGGCATCATAGGTAGACCTCAACTATGAGAGACAAAATGAGAAAAAAAATCCAGACAATCACATTGGCTGATCTGGAAATAATTTATTTACAAATTATGGTGGAAAATAAGTCTTTGGTCACCTACAAACAAGCAAGATTTCTGGCTCTCACAGACCTGTACCTTCTTCTTTAAGAGGCTCCTCTGTCCTGCACTCATTACCTGTATCAATGGCACCTGTTTGAACTTGTTATCAGTATAAAAGACACCTGTCCACAACCTCAAACAGTCACACACCAAACTCCACTATGGTGAAGACCAAAGAGCTGTCGAAGGACACCAGAAACAAAATTGTAGACCTGCACCAGGCTGGGAAGACTGAATCTGCAATAGGCAAGCAGCTTGGTGTGAACAAATCAACTGTGGGAGCAATAATTAGAAAATGGAAGACATACAAGACCACTGATAATCTCCTTAGATCTGGGGCTCCATGCAAGATCTCACCCCATGGGGACAAAATGATCACAAGAACAGTGAGCAAAAATCAAAGGACCACACGGGGGGGACCTAGTGAATGACCAGCAGAGAGCTGGAACCAACTTAACAAAGGCTACCATCAGTAACACACTACGCCGCCAGGAACTCAGATGCTGCAGTGCCAGACGTGTCCCCCTGCTTAAGCCAGTACATGTCCGGGTCCGTCTGAAGTTTGCTAGAGAGCATTTCGATGATCCAGAAGAGGATTGGGAGAATGTCATATGGTCAGATGAAACCAAAATAGAACTGTTTGGTAGAAACACAACTTGTCGTGTTTGGAGGAGAGAGAATACTGAGTTGCATCCAAAGAACACCATACCTACTGTGAAGCATGGGGGTGGCAACATCATGCTTTGGGGCTGTTTCTCCGCAAAGGGACCAGGACGACTGATCCATGTACAGGACAGAATGAATGGGGCCATGTATCGTGAGATTTTGAGTGCAAACTTCCTTCCATCAGCAAGGGCATTGAAGATGAAACATGGCTGGGTCTTCCAACATGACAATGATCCCAAACATACCACCCGGGCAACGATGGAGTGGCTTCTTTAGAAGCATTTCAAGGTCCTGGAGTGGCCTAGCCAGTCTCCAGATCTCAACCCCATAGAAAACCTTTGGAGGGAGTTGAAAGTCTGTGTTGTCCAGCGACAGCTCCAAAACATCACTGCTCTAGAGGAGATCTGCATGGAGGATGGGCCAACATACCAGCAACAGTGTGTGCCAACCTTGTGAAGACTTACAGGAAACGTTTGACCTCTGTCATTGCCAACAAAGGATATATAACAAAGTATTGAGATGAACTTTTCATATTCACCAAATACTTATTTTCCACCATAATTTGCAAATAAATTCTTTCCAAATCAGCCAATGTGATTGCCTGGATTTTTTTTCTCATTTTGTCTGTCATAGTTGAGGTCTACCTATGATGCTAATTACAGGCCTCTCTCATCTTTGTAAGTGGGAGAACTTGCACAATTGGTGGCCGACTAAATACTTTTTTGCCCCACTGTATACTGTCAGCCCAGATTCAGCCAAATGCAGCAAAGGTGATTGGACGGCGCTTCACAGTACACATGGACAATGATCCAAAACACACTGCAAAAGCAACTCAGGAGCTTTTGAAGGAAAAGAAGTGGAATATTTTGAAATAGCCGAGTCAATGACCTGATCTCAACCCCATTGAGCATGCATTTCACTTGCTGAAGGCAAAAATAAAAGGCAGAAAGACCCACAAAGAAAAACTGAAGACAGCTGCAGTTAGAGCCTGGAAAAGGATCAGAAAGGAGGGAACCCAGTCTTTGGTAATGTCCATGGGTTCCAGACTTCAGGCAGTCATTGCCAGTAAAGGATTCTCAACAAAATATTAAAAATGAACATTTTATTTATGATTATATTCTTTTGTCAAATTACATTTGAGCCCCTGAAAATGGGGGGACTGTGTATAAACATGGTTGATGGTTGCAGATCCTAACATTTGTACTTGATATTTATGTTCAACCCCTTGAATTAAAGCTGAAAGTCTGCACTTCAAATTCATTTGGATGGTTTCATTTTAATTTATTCTGGTGGCATACAGAGACAAAGTATGAAAATTGTGCCTGTGTCCAAATATATATGGACCTAACTGTATGTTTCCCCTTACTACTCTGTTTGACTAACATTCTGTGGAACTGTTTTGTTCTCCTGCGTAGAAGAACTTGAGCCTGTTATCCTTTGAAAGCTAAATAAAAACTTTTGCACAGAAAAAAAAGGAGGCAGAGGACAATGGACACTAGTTACCGGTATTGCCTTACTGGGTACTGAGTAATTACATATGCACCTTGCTTTATTCTGTGTTGTGCCTCTGTGTGGAGGCAGTCATATTGGTAGAGGAGCATGGCATTGCTTCCTCATGTCAGAGCTGCCCCTTTAATGACTGGTGGGGGAATAGGTAAAGAGCAGGAGGAGAGACACCAGAGATGCACAAAATGAATGAAGCAGAAGCAGGAAGATCCTTTCACTGCAGGTCCTCAGGTACAGCTTCCTCTCCAGCAAAGAGAACAATGAGCAGAACAGTAGTAATATCACTATATATCACTCAAAATCTGGTGAGACCAGCAGTTAGACGCAAAGGAGAAGTGGGGGAAGTGCAGATCTTCAGAATGAACAAAATAGAAGCAGGAAGATCTTTGCGCTGCATGTCTTCAAGTACAGCTTCCTTTCCAGCAAGGGGAACAGTGAGCAGCGCAGTAGTGGCATCACTAAATCTCACTTCAAATTTGCAGAGATTAGCCAGAGCTTCCTTTAGAAATCATGGGGCCCTGTTCAACCTACTGTATCTAATCTTCTGCAACCAATCAGATGGAAAGATGTAATAAGATTGGTTTTACAGTGCTCCAGACCAAATATACAGGCGGTATTATGGAAACTGGGACAGGCTGACACTATAAAAACCATATTAAACCCCAAAAACAAAAAACTTTTATATATTGCACCTTAGCAATCCTTAGATGTGGCGGCTGCATTACCTTCCTTTGTTAGAACTTTTTTCTCCTTTATTTATAACTGGTGATCCAGCCAGTAACACACCTCCTAAGACTCCATTCACACATTGCGACTTGGAATCACGGGTAGAATCACGCTGTTTATGCGATTCCAAATCACAGCAATAGCCATTCATCCATAATGGCACCCCAAAATGTGTTGCAATTTTGCTGCGATTGTTGTGCGGCAAAACACATTTGTAACAACATGCCTGACTCAGGTCCAAAATTTGATCCCAGAGCTTCTTTGCCACAACAAACACACATAGGGCAGCCCATTTAAGTGAATGAGCTGCCCTATAAACGTCACATGGAAACGTGTGAATTGCTCAAAAAAATTGTGAGCAGTAACACAAAGCAAAATATGAATTTTGGATGGAAAAGCAACAGAGCCAACCCTTGAATAACATCATTTTAGAGGGGGTAGTGTTAAATGCACTGGCAGATTTAGATGGACTTGAATTAAAGAAGGGGGCTTCGAAATTGCTATAAGCCCCCCCCCACCCACAACCACCAGATTAGGGATGTGAGGAAGAGGTCCTTATCCTCATCACCATTGAAACTATGTAGCTTGCCCTTGCAAGGTACCTCCCCATGTTGTTTGGTATGGTTGAGGAAGAAGAATGCGTGCTCAGATAAGGGATTGGACTTTCAGGGGGAAATTTGCTCTGCGCATGTTTTTTGCTGTTGGGTCCTTTTATAAATCTAAATTAAACCCCTAGAATTTGGTTTGGATTTTTAGTGGGACCCTACACCATTTTTTTTTAAAGCTACTGTAACGGAGCCGACCCAGTCTGCGCTTGGGTTCTCCCGTTATAATACAGCTTCCCTGTCCGAACATCGACCACAAACACCACAGCCGACCAAACAAGACGAGACGACACCAGTCTGTCTATATATGGAACTCTTTATTTGAAACTGGAACTGGCTTTTTATACACTCAGGGGACAATCCCCCCTCCCTGCATAAGGACACAGGGCGGGGCAATCTATACTCTAAATACACAGGTATTCAAACTTCACACCAGCAAACAGTCCCATCAGGAGGGAGGGCTGCTGGAGACACCCCCCCCCCCCCCACTAAGCTAACACACATAAACACATACATCCCATAATAGTCTGCTCCCAAGCAAGACACACAATAGAACAATGGGATGCAACCACATGGCATTAAACAATCAACAACCCCCCACCCCAATATTAGGACAGATCACCCTGTACCCCTAACAGGCACAGGGTGACTTACACATAAGAGGGATATGGGGAGCTGAGACAGGGGTCTCCCCACCTCTCCAAAGTGAGCTGTGTTCCATGAGCCCCCCACCCAAAGTGACTCCCGTCACAGCTACATTTTGGTCTGGGTTTTTTTTTTCTAGATCCGTTTCACACCATCTTGCAGGATAAGGGTCTTGGATGGAGTTTGGGGACAACAGGACAGCAAAATGCTCATTAACGTAAACATTAACAAAATGTAAGTCAACACATAAATGTGTTACCCGGAGATTTTTCTATTTTGATTTGACAGATCTGTACGCAGTGCAATTTTACTACAGTAAACGCAGCTGTATGAATGAGTCCACAGCGTACAATACTGCTGCATCCAGATCTGTGAATAAAAAATCAATAAATAAATAAAACATTTGATTTATGGATCTGACTGCAGTACTAAAAATGAAAAAAAACAAAAATAAAAAAACGCGCTAGGACTCCGTTGGGTGTCAAAAAAAACATAGCAGCTAGCACGATACCATAATACATAGTATAAAAACATCACAAAACAATAGTGCACTAAAATGAATTAAAATGTATACGTAATACAATAGTGCAATGCAAGTATATCAAACTATTATGTGTCTCCACAAACTGAAAAATAAATGAATCCAAATGTGAAGCCAAAAACTGTGAATTCAATGATTCTTCGATTAGGAGGGAAATGACAGATGTGGATGTCAAATGCCACGAAAACGTCTTAGCCCGGGTTCACATATATGCGGTGCGGTACATCGCATGTGATGCTCACAGGAACCTCACCGCATTCCTGTGCAAATCACATGCAATTTGTGTGCGGTGCAATTGGAGCCATATATTTTGTATGGCTCTAATCGCACCCGCACCAAAAAGGTGCAGGACCCTTTTTTCGGTCCGCACTAGAATCGGATCGCATGGGTATTCACACCTATGCGATCCGATTCTGCACATCGCACCACGTTTTGCGGGCTGCTTTCGGGGTGTTAAAGTGGAATTCCACTCACGCGGTCAAAAAATAAAAGTCAGCAGCTATAAAAACTGTAGTTGCTGACTTTTAAAAAACAGACACTTACCTGTCCCTCGGTCCCGTGGTGTGTCCCCCGCAGCCCGTTTCACTGACCGTCCTGTATTCCAGGAGGCCGGCATCTTCAGTGTGGGCACCCGGCTGTGATAGCTTGCGGCATCACAGCCGGGTACCCACTTCATATGCGCGACAAGCGCTGCGCTTCATGAATGGTCCTGTAGTCTTCTGGGACCTGTCAGGTGTCCCAAAAGACTACAGGGAGGGAGGACACCTTCCGCTTGCCTAGGCGATCGGATCGGAAGTGGGAACCTGTCAAATTCGGGTACTAGCTCCCCCCCACCCCCCAAAGGTGCCAATCCTTAATGGGGAGCAGTCCTTAAAGCGGAACTTCCCCTTTTGGGCGGAGCTCCGCTTTAACTTAACATACACACCTGCAGCGGTTCGCATGAATGGGATGCGATTCTGATGCGGAATTTGCACAGAAAACGAAAGAAGGCCTCCCCCACTGAAGTAGGGGTCAAGCTACCTTGTTTTTATGTTGAAGAGAACAAGGGCCTTGTCTCTATTTTTTACTTATTATTATTACTTTTCTCATCCTTCATTTAAATTATTATTTACTCTATATTTGCGCACTATCAATTCATGCTGTATTGTGCACAACCGTCACTTGTAATTGCAGCTTTTATATTGCCATTTCCAATTGCCGTTTTTCAATTCAATTTGCTTTTTAATTTGCTCTTTATTGTCTTCGTTGAAAATGGTGTCCTGTCTTCTATATAGAAACATACGGGGCTACGGCTTCCGTCTTCAGCTTGATAAGTGAGTGCGCTTCTCCCCTCAGTGGTTTAGCGCATGCTCTGAAACACGTCGCTTTGCATGCTAGTCCCCACACGTCATCACGCTGATGCCGACGTTGTGCTCCAAGGTGCGTTCTAGGCGCTATCTTTAGAGACTTCGCGTGCCGGCCGACAAACCTGTCACATCTACAGTCTCCTCTGGTGCGGACGCGGCCATTGCAGCAAGGACAAGGCTACATATTTTATCTACCTGAGCCTTCTTTATTTTACACAATGTGCATTGTTTCCTAATAAATATTGTCAAATACTGCACCAAAATATATAGCCAGTGAGCGCTAGTTTAGCGGCTAATGCACATAAAGCAACCAAGTAAAAACCTTTATAAAGCTAAAATTCATAAACGTGCAGCGCTTAATAAGTGTTTCAAATTGAATAAAATATAACAATATAAAATTATAATTATAAAATAGTGACAGTTCGTGGTAAGGTGCTTGATACAGGAGTTGATGGTGACTTCAGACTTCAGTGGTGTGCCAATAAATGATAATAAAAATACGCACTCACCAGATGCGCATCTTTAAATACGCATTTAATTAGTATGACTAGAGGTCCTCCTCTCAGGATGGGATGGATGAGTTAGGCTGTTTTAACGGACTCTCCTCCCTCTGGGTGGTATGCAGCTACAGAGATGTCTCCCTTGGTGTAAATGATAAATGATAGTAAAAATACGCACTCACCAGATGTGTATCTGTAAATTCTTTGTGCCTCATAGAAGAGAAGTTGGTGGAAGTGGCAGCAGAGGAGAGCCCATCTTAGAAGATATAGGAGCAGAATCTCATGTGGCACCAGTCCAGAGGAGGGAGCTGTTCCAATACTAGCTGACAAGCATCCACCCATCCATTACCTCCATAGTGGTCTGATTATGTTCATATTTCTGTGCTCAAAGCGGTACTTTTCGTTGCATGGAAACATGTATTTTTTTTATTGTAGACCTGTCATTTTAAGGAATAACTCACTGAAATCTGTCCGAACAAGAGTCTAGTAAACATCCCGGATATGATAAAACTTGAAACACGAAATCATAAATTATAATTTAACAAATAATCATAATAAATAATATAATAAATTTAATTTAATAATATAATCAAACCAAAAACACTGAAATGTGAAATATAGCGCCACTTTCGCACATCGCTAAGCAAAGTCGCAGAATCGTTTTCAGTGTCTGATGAGGAATTTCCCCCACGAATCATTATCACTCAATTCTGCAAGTGGTTCTGATTTACTATCGCTGTTCTCTAGCCGGTCTAAAACCGCGTCTGACCTAAAGGGACGCTTTTTGGACGCCATGGACGTTTCTCAGTTTCCAGGCAGAAAGAACAGTAAAAATGCAGGCAGGGCGCCGGACAAAGCACTCGGGACAAAATGTATGTGAAATGGTTTGATACAGGAATGTTATATAATGTGATTTTAGTGAATGTCACTTTTTGTAATTTTCAAATTTCCCGCCGTTCCGTCCCCCGTACATCCTGACGTCGCAGGGAACGGAACCCGGAAGATGGATGCCGGCATCGGCCGGAGGAGATGGCCGGGGACGCTGCAGGGGGGACATCGCAGGAGCGCAGAACAAGGTAAGTGATCAAGGGATCGAGGAGCAGCGCCGCATGTTAAGCCCGAGTGTAGCTCGGGGGGGGTTACCTCTTGTGGTACTGAAACTTTACCCCGAGCTACACTCGGGAATACTGCCAGGGGCGTTAAGGAGGCCTCTGGCTGGATTCTATTCGCACACCACAAAGGGAGACGTCTCTGTAGCTGCATTCCACCCAGTGGGAGGAGAGTCCATTAAAATGGCCCAACTCATCCATCCCATCCTGAGAGGGGGACCTCTGGTCATACTAATTCCATGCGTATTTAATGATACGCATCTGGTGAGTGCGTATTTTTACTATCATTTATTGGCACGCCACTGAAGTTTGAAGTCACCATCAACTCCTGTATCAAGCACCTTACCACGAACTGTCACTATTTTATAATTATAATTTTATATCGCTATATTTTATTCAATTTGAAATACTTTTTAAGCGCTGCACTTTTATGAATTTTATTGTCAAATACTACACTTAGAGGCGCTTCTCTCCTTCTTAGGGCTCGTACACACTTGACTTTAATTCTAACTCTTGCCAAACGCCCCTATAGCATTTGACAGGCGTTTGGGAAGCGTTTTTTACCTTCCTCAAATGCTCCCCAAACGCCCCAGGCGCGGTTGATAGGCGTTTGACAAGCGTTAAAACCACACCACAAACGCCTATAATGAAGTTAAATGGTTTTATCGCTCCACAACTGCCAGCCATGCACCACAGACTTGAATGGGAGGCTTCAACTCCTCCTGACTTGACATGAGGCGTCAGTTTTGCCGTGACGCAACGCTAACGCTTCAGTGTGAACAGCACTGTGTGCTGCCATGTGCAGAATTTACATAGGCGTTTGAGAAACGTTAAAACCGCTTCCCAAAAGCCTGTCTGACGCCTGCTGACAAAGCTAGTGTGAACTGAGCCTTCTTTAGGATTAGGGGACCTGCTCCTGCAGGCTCCCTCTTCTCTGCTAGACTGGTATTCGTAGCCTCTTCACCCCTACACTTCAGCACTTGCAGGTCTTCAGTTCAGGTCACCAGTACAATGCAGGGTCCATAGTACTGCTTTGGATGAGGAATCCCAGAGACAGACCACCGCCACAACATAGGAGACAAGAGGAGAGCATCAGCTGCTGGGGGAATGGAGAACTATGTAGGTAAAACTGCTTGTTCCAGTCCCCTAGTCTTATATAAGCACTGCAGTGTGGGGCTAGCCCCTCTGCAAGGGAGGGTTTTACTTTCCCTGGATGCATGCTTTAAAAAACAAATGGCTTGTGTAGAATTTTTGTATATTAATGGCAATGCAACTGAGTTTTCCTTAAGCCCGGGTTCACACTTCTGCGGCATATCACATGTGATTCGCACCAGTACCACTCCTGTGCAAATCACATTCAAATTATGCGCAGTGCGATTTGAGCCATACATTTTGTACGTCACAAATTGCACTGCATCCGCACCAAAAAGATGCAGGACCCTTTTTTTGTCCGCACTTGAATAGGATAGCATTGGTATTCATACCTATGCGATCCGATTGTGTACATCCATCACACCATGTTTTGAAAACCGATTTCGGGGTGTTGTTAACTTAAACACCTCCCGTCCGGCCGTTGTATATAAACAGCCAGACGGTGGCAGTGCAGGGGTGGGTGGCCGTTTATAAACGGCCTCCCCGCCCCCTGATTGTGTGCGCTCCCTGGGAGCGCGCAGCACCGCGATTCTGTGCCTGCTGTGTCCTCCGGACACAGTGGAACACTAATTGCCGGTCGGGACCTCTCTCCGAGGTCCCGATCATGTGATCACTGATTGACCAATCAGTGATCACATTCAAAGTAGTAAGCAAGATGTCACTTATGACATCATTGCTTACTACGTGTGAAATCTGTGAATGATCACAGAGGTCACATGGTACAAGGCTATTCACAACAGCCTTGTACCATGTGACAAGCTGTGACCAATCACAGCTCACACAGTATTTCTCAATGGCTGCAAGAATGAAGCCAGAGAGGAAGATAAATGATTGCTTTTACAGCCTTTATGGGTGTAAAAGCAATCAGTGTAAAGGAAAAAAAAAAAAATCTTCACCTCCCACATGTAGTACAGTGTCACTATGGTGTTAAAAAAAAAAAAAAAAAAAAAACACATAGTATAAAAAAAAAAGAATTAAAATGAAAAAAAAATGTTTAAAAATTATAAATTTTGGTTATAAACTAATTTGGGTGATTTTTTTTTTTTTTACTAAAAAGATAAAACGGAATAAATTCTGGCCAAGATTTATGATGAAATATTATTTATTTGCAAAATTGTATAAGAAAAACACTTTTTTTCAAAATTTTTGGACTTTTCATTTATATAGCAAAAAAATAAAAATCCCAGCGGTGAATAAATACCACCAAAATAAAGTTTTATCTGTCTCAAAAAAATGCTAAAAAATTAATGTGGGTACAGTGTTGCATGACCGCGCAATTGTCATTCAAAGTGTGATAGCGCTGAAAGCTGAAAATTGGCCTGGGCAGGAAGGGGGGGAAAGTGTCCGGACTGGAAGGGGGGAAAAGCGTCCGGACTGGAAGGGGGGGAAAGCGCCCGGACTGGAAGGGGGGGAAAGCGCCCGGACTGGAAGGGGGGGAAAGCGCCCGGACTGGAAGGAGGGGAAAGCGTCCGGAATGGAAGGGGGGGAAAGCGTCCGGAATGGAAGGGGGGGAAAGCGTCCGGAATGGAAGGGGGGGAAAGCGTCCGGAATGGAAGGGGGGGAAAGCGTCCGGAATGGAAGGGGGGGAAAGCGTCCGGAATGGAAGGGGGGGAAAGCGTCCGGAATGGAAGGGGGGGAAAGCGTCCGGACTGGAAGGGGGGGAAAGCGTCCGGACTGGAAGGGGGGAAAGCGTCCAGACTGGAAGGGGGGGAAAGTGTCCAGACTGGAAGGGGGGGAAATTGTCCAGACTGGAAGGGGGGCAAAGTGTCCGGACTGGAAGGGGGGGAAAGTGTCCGGACTGGAAGGGGGGGAAAGTGTCCGGACTGGAAGGGGGGGAAGTGTCCGGACTGGAAGGGGGGGAAGTGTCCGGACTGGAAGGGGGGGAAAGTGTCCGGACTGGAAGGGGGGGAAAGTGTCCGGACTGGAAGGGGGTGAAAGTGTCCGGACTGGAAGTGGTTAACATACACCTGCAGCGGTTCGCATGAACGGGGTGCGATTCTGATGCGGTGTGGAGTTTGCACAGAAACGCTGTGAATTCCGCACTGTATCGGTGTGAACCCGGGCTTAAGGCTTATTCTGGCATAATACAACTTCCTTGGAGAGGGCGGGGCTGGAATCTACAGACACCCTGGTTGCATTTTGACCAGCCTTTGCTGGTGGATATAATTGATGATCTATGAGGGCAGATGGTTCACCCGTCCATTTTTTATTCCACCGCAGAAAATGTAAACCCCGGACGGTGAACTTTAACGCGTTTCATGCTGTGCACTTAAGCAGAGAACACTCTTGCATGGTTTTAATGAAAAAAAAAAAAGCTCTTTGTACGCCAACAGGTATGAAACAACCCAGAAATGTTATTTGAACACTGTCCGCAAATGAGGTCTCCATTCGCCTCCCACCTGATGGGCTCTGAGTGGCCCCCTCTGGTGACCGGTGAAAGGCACAGCAGGTATCCGCGCTTCCAAACAGAAGCTGGCACAAGAGAAAATTGCTCCATCCAGGCAATTGCAGGGAGAGGAATGGAATCGTACAAGTCGAAGGCGGTGAAAGCAGAATTCACAGAGACAATAACAACGTAATTAAAGAAGAACTCCAGTCGGAATCAGAATATATTCTGTTTCATCTTAAGAGTTTTTTTTATAGTTTATCTGCTACAGGTGAAGCAAGATTGCGGGGTTGTAGAGCTTGCAATGGTTCTTACATTGATCTCTCTTCAGGGTACTTAAATGGTTGGTTCACTAACAAGTTACCATTACCCAGTAAATGTGCATTCAATATAAAAAAAAAATATAAAAAAAAAAAAATCACAGTTTAACAGATAGCAAACCTTGTCGTGAATAAGCACTCTGCAAAATGCGTCAGCTTTCTCTCTTGATATTTGTTAACCTGTACATCAGATTTGTACAATAAAGCTATGGTTGATACGATGACCTGATTTTTTTCCAGAGTAAAAGGTCTGGAATCTGCAAATGTCTCTTGCCGGAGATATAGTAAAGCAGATGTTATTCAAATGACTCATTGCTTCACATATCCCATAAATAAAAGGATTTTTTTCTATTTCAGGACAGTGAGGGAGCCACCTAAGATCTTTGCTTTATGGCCCATTATGAACATCCAAGTGCAAAAATGAAAACACCGGGTAGTGTGGTGTTTACTGGACTTTTTGATTCAATAGCTCTTTATTATTGTACTTGAGATTCGATTAATATTTATCACCACTGGATTCATTTTTAGTGTATTGATTATTTCATCCATTCACTTTTTCACTTGTCACTTTGATTGATTATATTTATACAGTCTCACAAATTTTGCGCAGTCATTTTTGTGCTTCTTGCACCAAGTCACCTTATGGTATAGTGCTGCATATTTGTTTTATTGTTTATTTGAGGATTAAGGGGTCCATCCTTCTATGCTAGCAGCTCATTTTTGTGGATAGTATGTGTAACGGAACCGGTACCCGACCGCACTTGGGTATATTCCGTTATACCGCAGCTTCCCCTGTCCGAACACCATCCACGGACCACACCCTTGAAATCCCTCAGGAAACAGACAACACCCAGCTCTTCCTAAAACAGGAAACCAACAACTTTTATTGTACACAAAACAACATGTTTTATACAGAGGGCGGGGAAAGACAACCAGGGACAGGAAACACATCATCACCCCTCCTCATCCAACCAAGACACAGAACAATGGGATGCAGCCATGTGGCAAAGGACATTGACCAACCCCCACACCAATACACAAACAGTACATCCCATAATAGTTTGCTGGCCAGCATGTCCCAGCACAATGGGGGGTAGCACATGGCAAACAAACAATGGACAGCCATGTGGCCAAGAACAAAGGAACACACACTATACACAAGACTCAGACATTCACATACACACCCTGTACCCCTTAACAGGCACAGGGTGGGCTAAACATAATGGGGATTTGGGAAGATGATACAGAGGTCCCCCCAACCCCCAAAAGTCACTCCCGTCACAGTGCGCTCACCTATTTTTATCAGTGTGGTGTTCCCCCCATAAAACGTGTTGCCCACAGCCCCCACAACCCTGGCCTGGTGGTTGTGGGGGTCTGTGGGCAACACGTTTTGTGGCGGTGTGCATTTTAATGTTTACAAACTCCATCTAAGACCCTCATCCTGCAAGAGGGTGTTGAATGAATATTGAAAAAGATCCCCTAAAAGTCCAAGTAAAATTCTGTAGGTCTAATTTAGATTTAAAAAGGACACAACAGGAAAAAGGTAAAGACCGGGCAGTGGGATTCCCAGCGAAAATCCAAACCCTTATCTGAGCATGGGTCCCTCTTCTTCTTGAGCCATACCAGGGAACATGCCCTCAACATGGGGAAGTACCTTGCTGGGGGGAGCTCCAGACAAGCTACCTTGTTTTTATATTGAAGAGGACAAGGGCCTCTTCTCTACAACCATGGCCTGGTGGTTGCAGGAGTCTGTGGGCAGGGGGGGCTTACAGCAATGTGGAAGCCCCCTTTCATGAATACAATGACAATGAAATCAATCTAAATCTACTAGTTTATTTTATTTCAGGTCCTTGTATAGCGCCGTCAATTTACGCAGCACTTTACATATATATTGTACATTCACATCAGTCCCTAACCCTCAAGGGGCGTCCAATCTAAGGTCCCCAACCCTCAAGGGGCGTACAATCTAAGGTCCCTAACTCACATTCATACAGACACATACTAGGGACAATTTAGACAGGATCCAATTAACCTACCAGCATGTCTTTGGACTGTGGGAGGAAACTGGATTACCCAGAGGAAACCCACACAGACACAAGTAGAACATGCAAACTCCATGCAGGTGGTGCCGTGGTTTGGATTCGAACCAACAACCCCAGTACTGCCATGCGGAAGTGCTAACCATTTAGCCACTGTGCTGCCCTGAGCACATTGGGAACTTGCGTTCCTACTTGTTGTGCATACTTCCTATTTGTTTGTGCTTGACAAACACCCCAAAGAAGCTCCAAACCCTTTTTTTGAAGGGGAGCATGGCGCATTTTTTCACTCCAAATGTGCAACAAAACATGACGCAGATGCACATCTGCTACCAACACTTGGAGTGCCATTTAACAGTTGCTGGCTCCCCAAGTGCAGTGTGCATTTTCAGCGCATATACGGAACACACGTTGTCTGTGAGCTTTGTGTGAAACCCCAAGTGTGAATGGAGCCTAAGAGTAATTGTAATAGTTAAGAGTATTTTCGCACTGAGACTCTGTCATAGCAAAACTCTAATCAAAAATGAAAATCGCTCAGTACATTGTTAAATTCTAGCCAGGAAACACTAAAGCCAGGGCCAACTTCACTGTAGTATAAGACCAAAAGATTATGGACACCTGACCATCACCTCTACATGAGCTTGTTGGGTCCAAAACCATGGGCAATAATATTGTGTTACCCCCTGCCCTTTGCACTCTTGTGGGAAGTCTTTCCACAAGTTTTTGGAGTGTGTCTGTGTGTCCATTCAGGCAAAAGAACATTTGTGAGGTCAGATACTGATGTTGGATGAGAAGACCTGGCTCATCATTGGTGTTCCAGTTCATCCCAAAGGTATTTAGTAGGGTTGAGGTTAGGGCTCTCAAGTTCCTCCACAGGTCTTTATGAAGCTGGCTTTGTACACAGGGGGACAGTCATGCTGGAACAGAAAAGGGTCTTCACCGAATTGTTACAAGGCTGTAAGACCACAAATGTCTACAACGTCTTTGTATGGTGTAGCATTTAACAGGAAACTTCCTTGATCTTCCCTGTGAGGTATGTATCCAGAAGGGCATAGCTATGAGCACATTCAAACGGTTACCAAAAGGTTGAAAGAGCACAAATGTCTATAAGGTCTTTGTGTACTTTACCAATAACCCCTGAACTCAATATTTTGGAGCGGTGTCCACAGATGTTTGACCATATAATAGGTGTGATGGTCAAATGTCCAAAAACATATAGGATATCTGTGCTGGTGCCCCACAACAAAACCATAAAGTGGCCCCACTTTAATCTCCATCTTAAGAGAAACTTCCTTGAAGGTCCAAGACCTCTGGGGTGTTAGGTGAAGTCTTCTGTTAGGGTGATCATTTGGAAGATATAAGTGTTACTCTTTAGGGTGCCTGGTGTGATGGTCAGATGTCCACAAACATATATACATACTATATAGGGCAGAGGTGTGAAGCTCAATTTCATTGTGGGTCATATCAGCATTATGGTTACCCTCAAAGGACCGGTTGTATCTATAAGACTAGATGTCCAGAGCCCCCTACCCTCCTTTACATCAGATGTCCAGAGCACCCCACCCTCCTTTACATCAGATGTCCAGAGCACCCCACCCTCCTTTACATCAGATGTCCAGAGCACCCCACCCTCCTTTACATCAGATGTCCAGAGCACCCCACCCTCCTTTACATCAGATGTCCAGAGCACCCTACCTTCCTTTACATCAGATGTCCAGAGCCCCCACCCTCCCTTACATACATCACAGTGCACCTCCCTTACCTTGTGCTGCTGTGGGGAAGAACCTGGGGACTGAGCTGGGAAGCAGGACGGGGAAGGACCAGAGAAGGGCTGGAGTCAATTGCTGGAGTCTGCTGAGTTCTGAGACCAGGGGAGGTGGAGACGAGGGGGTGTAGCGGCTGCACAGAGAGGCACTGGACCTGAAGGGGGTGTTCTGTCCTCCCTGCTGCCGATTGCTGAGACAAGGTGGGGACAGAGATGAGGGGGGTGCCAAATCTGCAGCAGAGGTGCGAGGGCCACATGAAATGGCCTGGACCTTGTGTTTGGCACATGCATTATAGGGTATGTGTTCAGGGACCCCATGGCAAAACCATAAAGTGGCCCCTGCTTCTTTAATCTCCATCTTAAAAGAAACCTCCTCGAAAGTCCAAGATCTGTGAGGTCTTGGGTACGTCTCCTGCTGGGGTGATTATTTAGGAGATATAAGTGTTACTCTTTGGGATGCCTGTCTACCATCTTCATCCAATGCTTCCAACATTTTCCTCAGACACTGACCCCGAACAAGCATGCAGCCAGTGAACTCACAGTTCCTGATCAGAATACCTGTTCCAGGACACTGACCAGCATGACTGGCAGACATCCAGCATTTGGAAGGAGTTGTCAGCAACTAAATTCTATGCAGTTCTCCTAGCACCAATTTCCTTTAATCCCCAATTCTTCACCCCCTACCCTCTTACATTTCCCATGATCAGACACGGCCACTAACTCCGAACCTTCAGCTTAATTAGACGTCATGGGCGACTGCTGGGTAATACCTTTCGGCAGAGAAAGTTCATGCCGGACCCAATCAAAGATCAAAGTCTTGTGGCAGCTCCTTACAATAACTCAGTCTTTAGGTTTCGGTTGAATGTCTCCGTTCCTTTGTGTCTGCCTTTCACGGCCCTGAAAAAGGGTCATCGCTTCTATTATGGGAATATGAATCGGGCTTTGTACTCCATAGAATGGCCAAGAATATCTGAAATGAAGTGGATGACTCAACTGCGCTATCAGACGAGGTGCAGCAGAGAAATTCTGGATCGCCTTCACTGGGGCATTAACGTCCCGCTGCCTTTTACTAGTTGAGCATTGAAAAATGTTCGTTTTCTCTGCTTTTTTTTTTTCTTAGCAAGAGTAGTTCTTTCAAAATTCATTAGCTTTTCATCAAGGAAAATTGTTCACAGCTGGTACTTAACAACACAAATACCAGATCCATTCTCCATTTCTTAAGTACACAGTGGCAGAGTTTTCTCATTGTCTCACACAAGAGCAGACCGTATTAATAGAAGTAACAATGTGATCCTTGGTGTACGGCAAGACGATCTAGAGCCAAATGTGAAACCTAGATAAATATTTCCTTAACGTTTACACAATTGGCAGCACCTCTGACCTGTGGTGAATTGCTTTTCAGAGGCATTTGGAAGGGCTGCCCGCCCGAACACAACAGGGGGGATGCTTTGCAGCTGTAGCATGTGAACACACCCATCCAGCTGCCTATGCAGCTTCAACCTAAACTCCAGGAATTTAGCTTACTGTACATTAGGACTTCTCTATTTAATTTACACCTGACGGTTTTACTGAGCGCTGGGAGTACAGCTAAAGCTACACTCCCGGCACTTAGGAGAGACACTGCCTTCTCATACAGCAGCAGCTCTGCCTGTCCCTCCCCTCTACTGTACATTTACAGAAGGCTTTGAGTTTTGTTAATGGGTTCACATAATACAAAGCTCTATGTGATTGGACAGGGGGGAGGGGAGGGGCAGGGAGAGTGGCTACAAAGGACTCTGCCCCTGCAGAAGCTGAGAGCAGAAGGTCCAGTATGCGAGCGTTGGTATGCTCCTGGCACTCAGTGAAAAAAAAAAAATTGTAAATTAAAGAAATAAAGTCCACAAGGTGGCATGTACCGCTTTGGACTTAGTCCATAGAAATCCAGAACGTTTTATAAACTGGATGAATCCCTGGTGTTTAGCTTTAAGAGAAGATGGCTGGGAAAGGGGTGGGGGGGGGGGGGGGGAGGAAGCAATAAAAACATGACTCTATCGCCTGTTTTTATCGACCCCAAATTGCAAGTGTAAATGAGGGCCTTAGTTTGCTGAAGCACTGTGTATCATAAACAATTGCTGTTTCTTTCAAAACAATACTTGTTTTTTTTTTTAAGTGGAACTCTAGTCAAAACCCATTGAAGCCCTCCCCCCCCCCCCCCCAGTATTTCCTTTTTAAAACCCTATACCTTTATCATTATCACAGCTGTAAACCCGCCTTTTACCACTGCAACCGTACCCACTTTCTCACCAAGCACTCCCTCTTCCCCTCATATCTAGATCTAGGGAGGTGCTGGGGTGGTCTGCGCACCCCCCGCCCAGGTTTAAGCTGGGCCCCCCCAAAAATCCTGTCCTACATCCTGCTAATCAATGTACACTGCTTTGCTGATCCGTCTTCCACCCTGCTGACACTCTGTACACTGCCCTTCTGACCCCCTGGGCACTCCCTTGCCGACCCCCTGGGCACTCCCCCGCCGACCCCCGGGGCACTCCCCCCGCCGACCCCCGGGGCACTCCCCCCGCCAACCTGTGTACATTGCCATACAAACTGTTAGCCTTATCTTCTTCCCTGCTGACCTCCTGTATACTGCCCTGCTTACACTCTGTGCACTCCAATGCTGCTCCCTGTCCTCTGCGCTGTTAACCCTTGTACACTGCCATACAAACTAACATCCTTTGTACACTGCCATGCAAACTAACAGCCTTTGTACACTGCCCTACAAACTAACAGCCTTTGTACACTGCCCTACAAACTAACAGCCTTTGTACACTGCCATGCAAACTAACAGCCTTTGTACACTGCCATGCAAACTAACAGCCTTTGTACACTGCCCTGCAAACTAACAGCCTTTGTACACTGCCCTACAAACTATCAGCCTTTGTACACTGCCATACAAACTAACAGCCTTTGTACACTGCCATACAAACTAACAGCCTTTGTACATTGCCCTACAAACTAACAGCCTTTGTACACTGCCATGCAAACTAACAGCCTTTGTACACTGCCATGCAAACTAACAGCCTTTGTACACTGCCATGCAAACTAACAGCCTTTGTACACTGCCCTACAAACTAACAGCCTTTGTACACTGCCCTACAAACTAACAGCCTTTGTACACTGCCCTACAAACTAACAGCCTTTGTACACTGCCATACAAACTAACAGCCTTTGTACACTGCCCTACAAACTAACAGCCTTTGTACACTGCAATACAAACTAACAGCCTTTGTACACTGCCCTACAAACTAACAGCCTTTGTACACTGCCCTACAAACTAACAGCCTTTGTACACTGCCATGCAAACTAACAGCCTTTGTACACTGCCATGCAAACTAACAGCCTTTGTACACTGCCATGCAAACTAAATAGCCTATTTACACTGCCCTACAAACTGCTAACCTTATATCTGCCCTACTGACCTCCTATCCTCTGCCCCCCCTGACAATTGTTACTGCACCCCCACATCAGACAGGCTAGAGCCAGCCCTGCTTCCCCTGCATTTTACCTTCAATACCCCCCCCCCCCCCCCCCCACACACACACTTGTGTACTCATTAAAAAAAAAAAAAAAAAAAAAAAAAAAGATTCTTCAGTGCAATCAGGTTGTGCTGCTGCATGTTCCTTCAAGCAACATATGAACTGGTGGAAAGTGCAATGGGAAGACCTTCATTTTCCAACCAGCAGGCAGGAGCGGACTAGTGCAGTGGAAAAAACGTGAGGCCTCTGACCTGACCTGATGCTATCTAGCGGGGGAATTTGGATCATAAGATTTTCTAAACATACTTACAAACCCAAAGCATTTCCTATATCTTTGCAGCAATTTCATATGTTCCTGTTTGCCTGGAGCTCAGCTTAAAAGAGACCCTGTTACCAATCTGAAAAAATTCTGGAAAAAAAAAAATTAAGTATTTTAAATGCTTCCCTGTAGTTCTTTTCATTTCCATAAATTATTTTGTATTCACTTACAATGTTCCTTTGAACTTGCTGACAAATGTCACTACTTCAGGAAGAGTCAATTCCATAGGACAGCTCCATACCTCCTTGCACATCAAGCCCCCTTCTTTTCTGGGAGTGTCTAATTACTGTCTGTGCTGGCCCAGCTTCTCTGCCTACATAATCGTACATAGCCCCTGTTGGAGGACCAAAGGGGAATACTATACAGTGGAACTTGAGTAACAGCTCGGAGTCTGCTGTGGGGCTGCTGACATCACATCCAAGATGAAGGTAAGCAGCAGCAGTCTCTGGGCTTTTGGAAGTCTATACAGGGGACGTTTTTACAGGCAAATAACATGTATGAAGTATGTTGAATAGACATATAATCATATGGGAAGGTTCTTGTCAAAAATCAATAGCCTGGTCACAGTCTACTCACACTTTCATAAGCGATCTTATTAAGCATGTCACAATGCTCCTTCCTAAACATCAGAAGCCGCATACGTCCGGTGATTGGCGTTTCCTCCAGGGAAGTGAAATAAAAGAGAATGACGAGGAATCCGAACCCCACCGCGCTAAGAGACAGCTTCCACCGATTCCGCCGCAGGGACTCTTTGAACAGCTGGCGTTTGTTCGCTGGGAGGGCTCTCCACCATTTCCGTACACTCCTGAGAGCAGAAAACAATACACACACACATATATATATATATATATATACATATATACACACAAAAACACATAGAGGAGGGGGGGGGGAGAGAGGAGGGGGGGGAGAGAAAAGAGGAGGGGGGTGAGAGAGAGAAAGAGAGAGAGAGGGGGGGAGAGAGAGGGGGAGAGAGAGGGAGAGAGGGGAGAGAGAGGGGGGAGAGAGGTAGGGAGAGAGGGGAGAGAGGGAGAGAGGAGAGAGAGGGGGGAGAGAGGGGGGGGAGAGAAAGAGGGGAGAGAGACCGAGAGAGAGGGGGGAAAGAGAGACCGAGAGAGAGGGGGGAGAGGGAGGGAGAGAGGGGGAGGATGGAGAGAGAGAGGGGGCGGAAGGAGAGAGAGAGGGGGCGGAAGGAGAGAGAGAGGGGGAGGGGGGAGAGAGAGAGGGGGGAGGAAGGAGAGAGAGAGGGGGGGAGGAAGGAGAGAGAGAGGGGGGAGGAAGGAGAGAGAGAGGGGGGAGGAAGGAGAGAGAGGGGGGAGGAGGAGAGAGAGGGGGGAGGAGGAGGAGAGAGAGGGGGAGAGGAGGAGAGAGAGGGGGAGGAGGAGAGAGAGGGGGAGAGAGCGAGAGAGGGAGAGGGAGAGATAGGGGAGAGGAGAGGGGGAGGGGGGAGAGAGCGAAGGGGGAGAGAGAGAGAGGGAGGGGGGGGGAGGGAGGGAGGGGGAGAGGGGAGGGTGGGAGAGCGCGAGATGAGAGATGGAGGAGAAAGATATACGAAGATAGATAGATAGATAGAAATTGATAATAGATAGATAGATAGAATATATGTGTATGTATATTATACACACATACATATTATAATATATTCATATACACGTTTCAGCCTGCTTGAGTTTTATAAATTACCACAATTCTGCGTAAAAGCAGAAGAGGAAAAAATGAGTCAGAAGTTCATAATCACTTGAATTTACTGACCACACAGAAAAATGTGTATGGGTTTCCTCAAAAAAAAAAAAAAAAAAAAAAAAAATTCTATGACCAAATAAAACACCATACCAATAAAAACTAACTTCTGTATCCCTCCATTGATCCTACTCCAAAATGTAAATGACTGAGAACCAATGCAACAGCTCCATCTAGTGACAAAGCAATAAAAAAAAAAAACTTTGATTTTTTAGTAGTGTCTTTTTTACTTTGATTACTTTAGCTGTAGTCTTCTGCCGATCACTGGCTACAGCTGCTGATCAGTGTATTCTGACAGTGGAGGAGTCCCGCTGTCAGAATACAATAGCAAAGCGGGAAGGATTCCTTCATCCACCTTGCTTGTGAGGATGGGGAAATCAGGCTTTTTTTTTGTGTGTTTATTGATCAGAAGCCGGCTATTGATTAAAAAAAAAGACCCATGCATGGTCAGCCTTAAGGCTAGGTTCACATCTGTGTGAGTGGCGCCACTGCAGATCCGCATGAAAATCCGTGCAGCTGTACAGTGTAACGGCACGCCGCCCGCACTGGAAAACGCAACCGTACTGGGAACCTCGGCTGCGTTTTCAGAAGTGCAGGGACTTCTTCCCTGCGTGTCATGGGGCACGGGAGTCCATTCAAATGAATGGGCTCTCATGCCCGAGCAAAACGTGGCCCGACGCCCGCATAGATGTGAACCGGGGGGTAAAGCAGAAATAACGTGGATCTGATCTCAAACTGAAAACGCTATTTAATTATTTTTATATTCAGAGCAAACTCCCCCATCCATCCACGTCTCCATGCTTTATTCTTGCTGAGAAATCACTTCTAACCCCCACCCCCCTCATCATTTCTAGCTGCGGCCATCTTGAGTAAGGGCAGATGATTCATGTAGCATTCACTTCCTGGAATCCATCTGCCCTTCATTCAGGCATGCAGGTAGGAGGATATGCTTAGCCCCTCCTCCCGTCCTAGAGACTCCTGGGATGTATGACATCATTTTGGCCTAGGCCAGAAATCAGGAAGGAACTGATTAAACAAAAAGAAAAAATAATAATACTATACCTTCCTATCTATTTACTAATGCTGGCTGCATAAGGATTACAAATAGTTACTGATGGTTTGAGAGAGTTTAGTTATGTTTCAATGATTCATTGTACACATTTGAAAGGGTTTGGACCCTCAGGATCTTACACTATCTCCCCAATGAACACTTGTTGCTGGTTCTGTAATGCATTTGATTGCCTAGAGAACTATCTAGAAATAGGGCTACAAGTGACCTGGATCAACCCCCCCCCCCCCCCCCCCCCCCGTCGCCCCCACCACCCAGCCCTCTCCTATTTTTCTTACTTTGCTAACGTCTCCCCTGCAATCTCAACAATCTTGAACTTTTTATCCAATATCTATTGTTTTTGTTTAGGAGATACTTGGGCATCTGCATTTAATATGCTTTGAGTTACATTTAAGAGGCCACCATGGTGAAAGTTTATAGTCTGCTAACTGCACGGGGGTAATAATTGCAATGATATGTTCAATGTATGATATTTTTTACATGCCTTCATACACGGCTCAAAAAAAAGAAAGGAAGACTTTGAAAATCCATCAGATCTCAATGGGGAAAATCTCCTGCTGGATCTCTATACTGACATGGACGGGGTGATGTGTGAGGAACATAAGGATGCCCCATCGATTGTGGAAATTACAATTATAAACCTACAGAGGACTGAATTCAAAGCCACCCTGAAAAAAAAAAAAAAAAAAAAAAAGAGAAAAAATGATGCAGCAGGTGAGTCCATTTGGCTGGAATGTCATTGCAGCAACTCAGAATGGTCCTCAGTAGTTTGTATAGCCCCCACGTGCTTGTTTGCATGCCTGACGTCGGGGGAGGCTCCTAATGAGACCACGGATGGTGTCCTGGGGGATTTTCTCCCAAATCTGGACCAGGGCATCACTGAGCTCCTGGACAGTCTGAGATGCAACCTGGTGGCGTCGGATGGACCGAAACATGACATCCCAGAGGGGTTCTATTGGATTTAGGTCAGGCGAGTGTGGGGGCCATTCAATGGTATCAATTCCTTCATCCTCCAGGAACTGCCTGCATACTCTCATCACATGAGGCCGGTCATTGTCGTGCACCAGGAGGAACCCAGGACCCACTGCACCAGGAGGAACCCAGGACCCACTGCACCAGGAGGAACCCAGCAACCACTGCACCAGCGTAGGGTCTGACAATGGGTCCAAGGATTTCATCCCGATACCTAATGGAAGTCAGGGTGCCATTGTCTAGCCTGTAGAGGTCTGTGTGTCCTCCATGGATATGCCTCCCCAGACCATCACTGACCCACCACCAAAACATTCATGGTGAACCATGTTACAGGCAGCAGAACGTTCTCCACGGCTTCTCCAGACCCTTTCACGTCTGTCACATGTGCTCAGGGTGAACCTGCTCTCATCTGTGAAAAGCACAGGGCGCCAGTGGTGGACCTGCCAATTCTGGTGTTCAATGGCAAATGCCAATCCAGCTCTGTGGTGCCGGGCAGTGAGCACAGGGCCCACTAGAGGACGTCAGGCCCTCAGGTCACCCTCATGAAGTCTGGGATTGTTTGGTCAGAGACATTCACACCAGTGGCCTGCTGGAGGTCATTTTGTAGGGCTCTGGCAGTGCTCATCCTGTTCCTCCTTGCACAAAGGAGCAGATACCGGTCGTGCTGATGGGTTAAGGACCTTCTACAGCCCTGTCCAGCTCTCCTAGAGTAACTGCCTGTCTCCTGGAATCTCCTCCATGCTCTTGAGACTGTGCTGGGAGACACAGCAAACCTGGCAATGGAACGTATTGATGTGACATCCTGGAGGAGTTGGACTGCCTGTGCAACCTCTGTAGGGTACAGGTATGGCCTCATGCTACCAGTAGTGACACTGACCCTAGCCAAATGCAAAACTAGTGAAAAAAAGTCAGAAAAGAGGAGTAGGGGAAAAAAATGCCAGTGGCCTTAACCTGTTTTGGGGTTGTCTCATTGTTGCCCATCTAGTGCACCTGATGTTAATTTCATTAACACCAAAGCAGCTGAAACTGATTAACAACCCCCTCTGCTACTTACCTGACCAGATCAATATCCCAGGAGTGTCACTGACTTGATGCTAGACTTCGATTAAAAAGTGTTCTTTAACTTTTTTGAGCAGTGTACATATTTTCCA
>NW_028318710.1:100000-128380 GCF_062004578.1 Staurois parvus | reverse complement strand
CCCGTTATGAGGGGTTCCCACCATCCCTGTGGCCAGGAGATCCATCACACCTATGGCTGCTCCATACTCCTCCTATAACTGATGATGGCTCCTCTGGTTTCCTCCGTTAGCTCTCTCCGGATGATGACAGATCAGTCATGTGACTTTCTTTATGTTGGTAAACAAAGAGAGAAGTTTAAAGCTGAAATCCAGACGGACATAAAAGACACAAATGAGTGCAGCTCTGCGATCATTAATGACCCGGCATCAGTCTCCTGCGGTCCCTGTACAGCAGGGCTGGAGTGTTCGAGAAAGAAGCAGCACAAGGAGCTAATCAGTTAATGTGTTGACTAGAAGCATGCTGATAGGAGGAGAGAGCAGAGTTACAAAGAGATTAGCGCATCGCTGTGCTGCTTCTTCTTTCACTGTCTGGTCACAGGCTGGGGGCGGGTCCAGGACCTGGGCTCACCCCTAGTAGGTTTAATGATGCTGGGCATCAGACTGAGGACATCTAGTGGAGGCCGGTGATGGCGTTTGTTGGAGGCCGGTGATGGCGTTTGTTGGAGGCCGGTGATGGCGTTTGTCGGAGGCGGGTAATGGCGTTTGTCGGAGGCGGGTAATGGCGTTTGTCGGAGGCGGGTAATGGCGTTTGTCGGAGGTGGGTGATGGTTGTTGGAGGTTGGTGATGGTGTTTGTTGGAGGTCGGTGATGGTTGTTGGAGGTCGGTGATGGTGGATGATGGTGTTTGTTGGAGGTCGGTGATGGTTGTTGGAGGTCGGTGATGGTGGGTGATGGCGTTTGTCGGAGGTCGGTGATGGTGTTTGGCGGAGGTCAATGATGGTTGTTGGAGGTGGGTGATGGTTGTTGGAGGTCAGTGATGGTGTTTGTTGGAGGTCGATGATGGTGTTTGTTGGAGGTCGGTGATGGTTGTTGGAGGTCGGTGATGGTGTTTCTTGGAGGTTGATGATGGTTGTTGGAGGTCGGTGATGGTGTTTCTTGGAGGTCGGTGATGGTTGTTGGAGGTGGGTGATGGTTGTTGGAGGTCAGTGATGGTGTTTGTTGGAGGTCGATGATGGTGGGTGATGGTGTTTGTTGGAGGTGGGTGATGGTGTTTGTTGGAGGTGGGTGATGGTGTTTGTTGGAGGTCGGTGATGGTGTTTCTTGGAGGTTGATGATGGTTGTTGGAGGTCGGTGATGGTGTTTGTTGGACGTCGGTGATGGTTGTTGGACGTCGGTGATGGTGTTTGTTGGAGGTGGGTGATGGTTGTTGGAGGTGGGTGATGGTCGGTGATGGTGTTTGTTGGAGGTGGGTGATGGTTGTTGGAGGTCGGTGATGGTGTTTGTTGGAGGTCAGTGATGGTGTTTGTTGGACGTTGATGGTTGTTGGAGGTCAGTGATGGTGTTTGTTGGAGGTGGGTGATGGTTGTTGGAGGTGGGTGATGGTCGGTGATGGTGTTTGTTGGAGGTGGGTGATGGTTGTTGGAGGTCGGTGATGGTGTTTGTTGGAGGTCAGTGATGGTGTTTGTTGGACGTTGATGGTTGTTGGAGGTCAGTGATGGTGTTTGTTGGAGGTGGGTGATGGTTGGAGGTCAGTGATGGTGGGTGATGGTCGGTGATGGTGTTTGTTGGAGGTGGGTAATGGTGTTTGTTGGAGGTTGATGATGGTTGTCGGAGGTCGATGATGGTGTTTGTTGGAGGTTGATGATGGTTGTTGGAGGTGGGTGATGGTTGTTGGAGGTCGATGATGGTGTTTGTTGGAGGCCGGTGATGGCGTTTGTCGGAGGCGGGTAATGGCGTTTGTCGGAGGCGGGTAATGGCGTTTGTCGGAGGCGGGTAATGGCGTTTGTCGGAGGTGGGTGATGGTTGTTGGAGGTTGGTGATGGTGTTTGTTGGAGGTCGGTGATGGTTGTTGGAGGTCGGTGATGGTGGATGATGGTGTTTGTTGGAGGTCGGTGATGGTTGTTGGAGGTCGGTGATGGTGGGTGATGGCGTTTGTCGGAGGTCGGTGATGGTGTTTGGCGGAGGTCAATGATGGTTGTTGGAGGTGGGTGATGGTTGTTGGAGGTCAGTGATGGTGTTTGTTGGAGGTCGATGATGGTGTTTGTTGGAGGTCGGTGATGGTTGTTGGAGGTCGGTGATGGTGTTTCTTGGAGGTTGATGATGGTTGTTGGAGGTCGGTGATGGTGTTTCTTGGAGGTCGGTGATGGTTGTTGGAGGTGGGTGATGGTTGTTGGAGGTCAGTGATGGTGTTTGTTGGAGGTCGATGATGGTGGGTGATGGTGTTTGTTGGAGGTGGGTGATGGTGTTTGTTGGAGGTCGGTGATGGTGTTTCTTGGAGGTTGATGATGGTTGTTGGAGGTCGGTGATGGTGTTTGTTGGACGTCGGTGATGGTTGTTGGACGTCGGTGATGGTGTTTGTTGGAGGTGGGTGATGGTTGTTGGAGGTCGGTGATGGTGTTTGTTGGAGGTCAGTGATGGTGTTTGTTGGAGGTCAGTGATGGTGTTTGTTGGAGGTTGATGATGGTTGTTGGAGGTCAGTGATGGTGTTTGTTGGAGGTGGGTGATGGTTGTTGGAGGTGGGTGATGGTCGGTGATGGTGTTTGTTGGAGGTGGGTGATGGTTGTTGGAGGTCGGTGATGGTGTTTGTTGGAGGTCAGTGATGGTGTTTGTTGGACGTTGATGGTTGTTGGAGGTCAGTGATGGTGTTTGTTGGAGGTGGGTGATGGTTGTTGGAGGTGGGTGATGGTCGGTGATGGTGTTTGTTGGAGGTGGGTGATGGTTGTTGGAGGTCGGTGATGGTGTTTGTTGGAGGTCAGTGATGGTGTTTGTTGGACGTTGATGGTTGTTGGAGGTCAGTGATGGTGTTTGTTGGAGGTGGGTGATGGTTGGAGGTCAGTGATGGTGGGTGATGGTCGGTGATGGTGTTTGTTGGAGGTGGGTAATGGTGTTTGTTGGAGGTTGATGATGGTTGTCGGAGGTCGATGATGGTGTTTGTTGGAGGTTGATGATGGTTGTTGGAGGTGGGTGATGGTTGTTGGAGGTCGATGATGGTGTTTGTTGGAGGTCGATGATGGTGTTTGTTGGAGGTTGATAATGGTTGTTGGAGGTGGGTGATGGTTGTTGGAGGTCGATGATGGTGTTTGTTGGAGGTCGATGATGGTGTTTGTTGGAGGTTGATAATGGTTGTTGGAGGTGGGTGATGATGGTTGTTAGAGGTGGGTGATGGTTGTTGGAGGTCGATGATGGTGTTTGTTGGAGGTCGATGATGGTGTTTGTTGGAGGTTGATAATGGTTGTTGGAGGTGGGTGATGGTTGTTGGAGGTCGATGATGGTGTTTGTTGGAGGTCGATGATGGTGTTTGTTGGAGGTTGATAATGGTTGTTGGAGGTCGATGATGGTTGTTGGAGGTGGGTGATGGTGTTTGTTGGAGGTCGGTGATGGTTGTTGGAGGGTGATGGTGGCTGATGGTTGTTGGAGGGTGATGGTGGGTGATGGTGGCTGATGGTTGTTGGAGGGTGAGGGTGGGTGATGGGACTCTCTGTATACTGACTCTTCTGTTGACCTTTATCAGGTAAACGCGATGTATACAGAGAGTATTTGCGGAGTGTGTGAGGTCAGAGGTCAGGGAGGTCACCCGTGTACTGGGCGTTGTTCTATATAAAGCCACACGTAGAACGTTGAGGGCGGAGCCATATGGGGGGTCGATCTTTGTTTGAAGCAACATGAAATAGTGTCCAATGAAATCCTCTCCCCCAACAACACACCCAAACCAGCACCTGTCAGGACTCCAAAACAGCGACTGCATCTGATTGGATGCAGCTGCCATTCGGCCGACAATGCGAATGCGATCTCAAAGTGGTGCGATTCGTCCCATTTAAAACGCGACCTCAAAGTATTTTTTCTTATAGTCCATGAGAGACAAATCGCACCGAAGTGGTGAAAAGTCACGCAGGGACTACATTTCAAATCGCACCGATTAGGACAGCGCCACGGAAAGGCATTAGACGTGATTTGTAAATCGCATGCCGCACCTGATGTCGCAGCGGTGTGTAGCAGGGCTTTAGGCTGCATTCAAATCTTCGAAATTCTGCGCCTTTCCTTGTTAATGGCACCCAGGAGTGTATTTAGAATTTGTGCTGCCCTAGGCAACACAAAAAATCTGCCGCCCCTGGCTCCTGCTGAAGCCCTACCCCCACCTGCAACCCACCCGCATACCACGGTCCCCCGCCACTTCCCCCCCCCCCCCGAGAGCGACTCACTATCGCAGCGGCTCTGTTCAGAGTTTCACAGCTGCGCTACTGCCCAGGAGAACCAGCGGCCATTCTTCTGGAGGGACGGCGCTCCCTTCACTCCGCTCTGCTGCCCAGGAGAACCAGCGGCCGTTCCTCCGGGGGGTGGCACTCCCTTTACTCTGCTCTGCTGCCCAGGAGAACCAGCGGCCATTCTTCTGAGGGGCAGTGCTCCCTTCACTCCCCTCTGCTGCCCATGAGAACCAGCGGCCGTTCTTCCAGGGGATGGCGCTCCCTTCACTCTGCTCTGCTGCCCAGGAGAACCAGCGGCCGTTCTTCCAGGGGATGGCGCTCCCTTCACTCTGCTCTGCTGCCCAGGAGAACCAGCGGCCGTTCTTCCAGGGGTCAATGCTCCCTTCACTCCGCTCTCCTGCCCAGGAGAACCAGCGGCCCTTCTTCTGAGGGGTGGCGCTCCCTTCACTCCACTCTGCTGCCCAGGAGAACCAGCGGCCATTCTTCCGGGGGGTGGCGCTCCCTTCACTCCGCCCTGCTGCCCAAGAGAACCAGCGGCCCTTCTTCTGAGGGGTGGCGCTCCCTTCACTCCACTCTGCTGCCCAGGAGAACCAGCGGCTCCCAGGAGAACCAAACACTTCCCCCCCCCCCCCCCCGGCCCCACAGACTCATCGAAAAGTTTCCCCAACTTTTATAAACCCATCAGGAACACTCAGCACTCTGGGGACCCTGCGGGGCGATTCTGGTGGGCGGGGCGATTCTGGTGAGCGGGCGGCTCTGATTGGTGAAGTCATCCCACCTTCGGCCTCTTCTGTAATCCTCCCGGAATGTGAAGTCCATAAACAGCGACTCATTCCACCCGGGACAATGCCAGGACGGGGACAACCAGCCCCACAGGCCTCATCCGGGGACCTAACCGGTCACTGCGCTCACTCTCCGTACTCTGATCTGTACCCCCCCCCCCCCCCCGCAACATGAAACAATGTATCAGAAACACGAAACAATATATCATAAATACTAAATAATGTATCAGAAACACGAAACATGGACCAGGGACATAAATGTTCGCTGAGCTGCGCACGGTAGTCACATCGCTGTGGCACAGGCCAGGGACATAAATGCTCGCCGAGCTGCGCATGCACAGCATGCAGCGGACAGGCAGGAGAATGCATTTACAGCAGAAGAGACCAATAGGATCTGCACGTCGGCAGCTTTTTGGAAATTGACTTTACTTCCACTTTACGTACAACAATGTGATCTCCCAGGCGGTGAACACAGACAGGTCATATTTCACTGGAAGCCAGCACCGCCGAGGTCAGGAGGTAGAAATGATGACAGTGTTCAGCGTGGAAGCAGATGCCGGCACAGACTACACATAGTAATTATTGCGCGGGACGGAACGCGCAGCTGGCGGGTCCGGTATGTGACCGCTGGAAAGAAAATTAGAATCATCCGCCTCTCCTTCCAGACAAACAGGTGCTCGGCGTACAAATAAAACCCGCGCGGCCAACGGGAAGGGTGGCGAGTTCAACACCAAAGGGGAGGAATAAAAACAGAGAAGTGTCTGGACTTGTCACGTGGAGCGCCGGGGTCTCATCCACAAATGCGGAAAAACGAACGCTTGTAGGAAACATCGGGCCGGCTCTAGCTGAGAGTAGTTGACCCGCCAGGAATAAATTCCCGACATGTCACAATATACGGCAAAGGGCTCATTTTTCAGTAGAGCTCCGCCTTTTGTCTTGAACCGCGTCGCGTCCGCCGTACGTATATAAACACCCGGGATCGCAGTGGTTAAAACAAGCTCATGGATGCAGCTACAGGCGGGAACTTTGTTTCATTTTTTTTATAGCCAGCACTCAGCTGTTCAGTAAAAGTGGTCAGGGCCGCTCTACAGCCACCCGATCACTTTTACTGTAGTGAGAAGGGCCCAGAAGCGACAATTAATTTACTTCAGATTTCAGAGGTCCAGCCAAGGAAGCAGCTAATCAAACACAATCTAATAGACCCCTGATGTCTCCATAAGGAGGACCTGTCATCTGCCAAATGCTATCAGTTTTTACAGCCAGCAATCAGCTGTTCAGTAAAAGTGGTAAGGGTCGCTCTACAGCCCCCTGATCACTTTTACTGTAGCAAGAAGGACCCGCCCCCGTTGGTTCCTGGACTCTCCTGTTTCTTCAGGGAGCCCGGGGCCACGCTAAACTGCTGGGATAACAAGATACAGAGGAGATTGAGGAACATCCATTCCCCCAATCTCCTCTGTGACTAATGAATCCAGAAGGGACAATTATTTTGTTACTTCAGTTTTCAGAGGTTCAGACAAGGAAGCAGCTATTCAAATACGATCTAATAGACCCCTGATGTCTCCATAAGGAGGACCTGTCTCCTGCCCAATGCTATCATTTTTTACAGCTAGCAATCAGCTATTCAGTAAAAGTGGTCAGGGTCGCTCTACAGCCTCCTGATCACTTTTACTGTAGTGAGAAGTGCCCAGAAGCGACAATTATTTTGTTACTTCAGATTTCAGTCAAGGAAGCCAAGAAAGCAGCTAATCAAACACGATCTTATAGACCCCTGATGTCTCCATAATGAGGACCTGTCTCCTGCCCAATGCTATCATTTTTTACAGCTAGCAATCAGCTATTCAGTAAAAGTGGTCAGGGTCAATCTACAGCCACCCAAGCACTTTTACTGTAGTGAGAAAGGTCTGGGAGAGGGCTCAGTGGGAAGGGGCCGACCTCCAGGCAGGGTTGCTGGAGAGGAGAATCACTCAACCTCAGGAGTCCCCTAAGAGAAGACCACCTGTGCAGCAGGGAAGGAGCCAGCCCAACGGGAGGCCTGAAGACAGCCATCAACCCAACAAGCACACGGGAGGAAGAGTGAGTAATCCTACACCCCCCCGGGCCAGTTAAGGGGAAAAGGGCCATTCTGATGGGAAACCTGACTAGCTCTTTACCTGGGACTGTTTGACTTAAAGGGGCAGGCACTGGATCCCCTTGGTCAGGGATTTCCTCCACATAGCTGGATGAGAAGAGGATTCATCTGAGGTCTGGGGTGGTACTCCACGAGAGGCTGAAGAGCTTTCCAAGAAAGGACTTTTGCTGTAAAAAGACTTGTACAAAGTTGGCAGGAAGTTTCCCTCAGTTTGCTATTCCTTGGGCATCCCATACACCCCTCACCCCATCCAAGTTCAATTCCCTTAATAAAACAAAAAAAGCTCAAGAACTGTTTACGGTCTCCTGTATGCAAGCTGGAATGCAAGTCTGAAGAACATGCGTGTTGACTGGTTGTGCAGGACTATAGCAACTCCTAAGGGGGTGGAGCTACAGTCATATAAATGTGCAAATCAAGAAACACACGCCATAATATAGTCCCATTAAGTGATCACAGGAATAAAAGTCCTACGGCTTCAAATGTGACCTAAAGTGCTCCCCGTGCCCGAACGATGATGAAATCGGTGCTCCAGTGCCCGTGTGCAACATGAAGGAGCTCACCGACGGCAAGTTTGTATGAATTGCTCCAACAGACTCTGCTGTCATCATCGGACAGAACGAGAACCAGGGACTTCACTCCCGCAGCTCAACTCAAGATGATTGGAATTAGAGACAGGAGAAGACCTGTACAAGATGCCAGCCTCGCTGTTTGTTGATCCGGGCGCAGATTACACACTTTCCTTTTCTTTATCACAGAAAGGTGTCAGGGTCCGGATCTGAACCTGCAACCTCTGTGGTGTCTAGCTGTGGCTCTTCTCACCAAGCCACCTGAGATGTTGGACAGCTCTCTGTCTGATCTCTTAGGACAATCTCATGTCTGGTGAGCCTTGAACTCTTTGTTCTCCCATGAACTTCCTGATTTTTGCCTTGTCTCAGCAGCTCCTGTTTGCCAGATTATTGTGCTCTCTCCACCAAGCATCTTGCTTCTTTGCATTACCTGCAGCTATTGCCATCCGTATCTCCACTACCATTGGTTATCAACCTTTGGCTTGTTCCTCGACTACACTTCTGCTTGATCCCAACCTGCAACCACTCGTTACTGACTTTTGGCTTGTTCCTCTACTACACTTCTGCTTGATCCCAATCTGCAGCCACCCGTTACTGACCTTTGGCTTGTTCCTCGACTACACTTCCGCTTGATCCCAACCTGCAACCACTCGTTACTGACCTTTGGCTTGTTCCTCGACTACACTTCTGCTTGATCCCAACCTGCAACCACTCTTTACTGACTTTTGGCTTGTTCCTCGACTACACTTCCGCTTGATCCCAACCTGCAACCACTCGTTACTGACCTTTGGCTTGTTCCTCGACTACACTTCTGCTTGATCCCAACCTGCAACCACTCGTTACTGACTTTTGGCTTGTTCCTCTACTACACTTCTGCTTGATCCCAATCTGCAGCCACCCGTTACTGACCTTTGGCTTGTTCCTCGACTACACTTCCGCTTGATCCCAACCTGCAACCACTCGTTACTGACCTTTGGCTTGTTCCTCGACTACACTTCTGCTTGATCCCAACCTGCAACCACTCTTTACTGACTTTTGGCTTGTTCCTCGACTACACTTCCGCTTGATCCCAACCTGCAACCACTCATTACTGACCTTTGGCTTGTTCCTCGACTACACTTCTGCTTGATCCCAACCTGCAACCATTCGTTACTGACTTTTGGCTTGTTCCTCGACTACACTTCCGCTTGATCCCAACCTGAAACCACTTGTTACTGATCTTTGGCTTGTTCCTCGACTACACTTCTGCTTGATCCCAACCTGCAACCACTCGTTACTGACCTTTGGCTTGTTCTTCGACTACACTTCCGCTTGATCCCAATCTGCAACCACTTCTTACTGACCTTTGGCTTGTTCCTCGACTACACTTTCGCTTGATCCCAACTTGCAACCGCTCGTTACTGACCTTTGGCTTGTTCTTCGACTACACTTCTGCTTGATCCCAACTTGCAACCCCTTGTTACTGATCTTTGGCTTAAGTTCTACGCTTCTGCGAGATCCCTACCTGCTACACTTGCTACTGGACCTCCGCTTGCTCTCTTCCTGGTGGGGTGATTCTGAGGACTGCCCCTGGTACTAACACTCAGCAAAACCCATCTCCACCATCAGGAGCTCTAGTGAACACTGGTTAGTTCTTAGACTCAAGTGGGCTTGCATCATTCTTTAGGGTGGCCTACTTGTGTACTCATCTTGCTGGTCGGTGAGAGCCTCTCTACTGCTATAGCTACTGGTCTCTGAGCCTCACCCCTGACCATGACAAAGGACCTTGTTAACGCCCATGTGTTAGTAATAAAGTTAAATGAAAAAAAAAAAATCTAAAATAAGGTATGAAAAATAATTTTAATAAAATAAAAATTTTTTGGGGTGGGTTAACCTGTAAAACCCTTTTTTTGTAGTACATCATGGGTCACAGAGCATCATCTTAGTCCTTACGACAGGGATTATGCTGCCACCTCCAGGTGATTGGATACTGGCAAAAAAGACAGGAAGTCCCCTCCTAGGCATAACCATTCCCTGGTGGGCAGAGCTTCCATTGTGTAGCAAGCCACAAACTACAAGATAGAGGTGTGGGACCTCCGTGTCTTGCGATGTACTCCAAGAAATTGATTTTACAGATAAACCAAAATTCCAGTTTTCTTTATTGTATATCACAGGACATAGATCTTCTTGGGGGATGTCCCAAAACAAGAACATGAGGGGAGGGCAACACAGTAAAAGGCCCCCCCAAAAAGCAGAGCAAGAAAGAACCTCACGGCGCAGACTGCAAAACACTGCGACGAAAGGAAGAAGCCTCAGTAGCCTTCACATTCATCTGGGAAACCTTTGTAGAAGTGTGAACTGAAGACCAGGTAATGGCCTCAGCTACTGAAGCTTGATGACGAACTGCCCAGGAGGCACCTACATTCCTGGTTGAATGAGCCATCACCAAAGAAGGTGGAACCATTTCTTTCAAACCATAAGCGTGAGAAATAAACTGAGGATTCCAATTGTAGACTGCGTGACTTTTCTTTGGGCCCTCGGGAAGCACAAACAGGGAGTCCAATCGCCAAATCTTAGGAGTCGACTTAAGGTAAATCCTGAGAGCATGAAAATGCAAAGTGTGAAGAGCCTTGTCTACTGGCGACTGAGGCTCAGGACGAAAAGAAGGTAATACAATGTCCTGGTTGAGATGGTAGGCCAAAACCACCTTAGGCAAAAAAGACAGCCGAGGCTGAAGAACCACTTTGTCACAGTGGGGTATCAGGGATGGCTCCTTAATGGAAAAAGGCAGCCAGTTCCGAAACCCTTCGAGCCGAAGTATTGGTAACTAGAAACATAACCTGTTGCTTAAAAAAAAAAAAAAAAAAAAAAAGTAGGTCCTGAATGGGCTCAAACAGAGATCTCTAAAACAGAAAGAACCAAATTGAGATCCCAGAGTCAACAGTGATCTGACCGGAGGAAAAACACGTGTGAAACCCATGATGCACCAGGAATGAGAAGCAAGCAGCCTCTGAAAAAGAATGGCCAAGGCCGAAATCTGGTGCACCCGGGCCGTGGCTGTCTCATGAGGGCACAGGGGAAGGGGGGTGTGCGGAGGAGGGGGGAAGAGGCTATTCGACCATTCCGGGAGATTCTCCCTGTTGTATCCGTGATGCTATTCGAATGGCGTTTAGAAACGTCCACCACATCGGGAGCGCTCCCATCCAGCCGTTTATCGGCATAGGCCGGACAGGAAGAGGTTAATATACGCAGGGGAGTCCCTAGGGTTGGTGTCACCCGGTGCGGTAACACCCCATATAGGTTGCATGCCGAAGATCCCTGCAGGATGGATGGGATCTGCGGATTTGGGAGGATAATGGATCGGAGTCTGATCCATTATGCTCAATCCGCAGATCCCATCCATCCTGCAGGGATCGTCGAGCTTTCTTTACAACTTACCTTTTTGTGGAGTGGGTCCGGTGTCACCCCGTATAGGTTGCATGCTGACGATCCCTGCAGGATGGATGGGATCTGCGGATTGAGCATAATGGATCGGACTCTGATTCATTATCCTCCCAAATCCGCAGATCCCATCCATCCTGCAGGGATCGTCGAGCTTTCTTTACAACTTACCTTTTTGTGGAGCGGGTCCGAGGTCACCCCGTATAGGTTGCATGCTGACCATCCCCGCAGGATGGATCGGATCTGCGGATTGAGCATAATGGATCGGAGTCTGATCCATTATCCTCCCAATCCGCAGATCCCATCCATCCTGCAGGGATCGACGGCTTTCTTTACAACTTACCTTTTCGTGGAGCGGGTCCGGTGTCACCCCGCATAGGTTGCATGCCGGCGATCCCCGCAGGATGGATCGGATCTGCGGATTGAGCAGAATGGGTCAGAGTCCGATCCATTAACCTCCCCAATCCGCAGTCTCTAGTATTTACAAAAAGGACCCAGCAGGATGGAAATGTATTCAATACTTTTTAATATTTCACAACGGCATCCTTTGTACATAATTCTTCCAAGATAAAATAGTATTAACACTTTTCTTTTAGCATTAACGATCTCTATTTACAATAAGTACAAGCTGGCCGAGGCCCGGAGGAGCGAGGAGCGTTATTGGCGGCGCGGAGGCAGGCAGGCGCTGAAATGTGACCGATCTGTAGATCTCGCCCACAGTCCACGAGAATGATCATTATATTACAAATCCAATATAAAATCCCAGTCTCTTCTCCCTATAAATATGCATGATGCAGAGGTGAAATGTTCAGGATCGACGGCGAGCGTCTCAAAGTCCGCAACGTCTTTGTCGGAAGGGGTGGCGCACCCGGCCCGCGGCTGTCTGATGAGGGCACAGGGGAGGGGGGGGGGGGGGAGAGGCTATTCGTCCATTCCGGGAGATTCTCCCTGTTGTATCCGCGATGCTATTCGAATGGCTTCTTCCAGAGATTGCTGCTCGCCCAGCTGATGGAGGAGAGAGAAAACACAAAATTACAGACAGGAATACAGAAAATTAAAAAAAAACAAAAAAAACTAGGATTAACCGTTTCCCACCCGCCCTATAGTGGAAATACTGCTACATGGCGGCACGGGAGGCGCAAAATCACATATATATATATATACAGTAAATATATACAAATTTTGCATTTCCCGGTTGGGGGTGCGTGCGCGCCCTACCCGCACCGTTATCAATCACCGAGTCCCGGCCGGTGATTACTGAGGATCTCCAACGGGGAGGAGGACTGTTTTGTTTACATCTCCTTCCATAAAAGGACTGAGAGGGTCAGTAAATGGATAAGGCAAGTTACGGTGCTCAGGGGTCACGGTGCTCAGGGGTCACGGTGCTCAGGGGTCACGGTGCTCAGGGATCACGGTGCTCAGGGGTCACGGTGCTCAGGGGTCACGGTGCTCAGGGGTCACGGTGCTCAGGGGTCACGGTGCTCAGTGTGCAGGGTCTCCTATAGCCAGCGGGGACACCACTGCCTCAGGAGCCCTGTAGACATTGATCTGTGTTTCCCTATGGTCCCGTTATAGCAGTGATTTCTAGCAGTCTCATGTAATGTGTCTCCAGTCTATGACTGTCTCTTGAAGCATGTCCCCAATTTCTGTCAACTCCTATAGCATGTTCACATTCTGACAGTCTCCTGTAGTATGTCCGCAGTCTCTGGTCATCTCCTGTACTATGTCTGCAGTCTCTGGTCATCCCCTGTACTATGTCCGCAGTCTCTGGTCATCTCCTGTAGTATGTCCGCAGTCTCTGGTCATCTCCTGTAGTATGTCCGCAGTCTCTGGTCATCTCCTGTACTAAGTCCGCAGTCTCTGGTCATCCCCTGTACTATGTCCGCAGTCTCTGGTCATCTCCTGTACTGTGTCCGCAGTCTCTGGTCATCCCCTGTACTGTGTCTGCAGTCTCTGGTCATCCCCTGTACTATGTCCGCAGTCTCTGGTCATCTCCTGTACTGTGTCCGCAGTCTCTGGTCATCTCCTGTACCGTGTCCGCAGTCTCTGGTCATCTCCTGTACCGTGTCCGCAGTCTCTGGTCATCTCCTGTACCGTGTCCGCAGTCTCTGGTCATCCCCTGTACTGTGTCCGCAGTCTCTGGTCATCCCCTGTACTATGTCCGCAGTCTCTGGTCATCTCCTGTACCATGTCCGCAGTCTCTGGTCATCTCCTGTACCGTGTCCGCAGTCTCTGGTCATCTCCTGTACCGTGTCTGCAGTCTCTGGTCATCTCCTGTACTGTGTCTGCAGTCTCTGGTCATCTCCTGTACTGTGTCCGCAGTCTCTGGTCATCTCCTGTACTGTGTCCGCAGTCTCCGGTCATCCCCTGTACTGTGTCCGCAGTCTCCGGTCATCCCCTGTACTGTGTCCGCAGTCTCCGGTCATCCCCTGTACTGTGTCCGCAGTCTCTGGTCATCTCCTGTACTGTGTCCGCAGTCTCCGGTCATCCCCTGTACTGTGTCCGCAGTCTCCGGTCATCCCCTGTACTGTGTCCGCAGTCTCTGGTCATCTCCTGTACTGTGTCCGCAGTCTCTGGTCATCTCCTGTACTGTGTCTGCAGTCTCTGGTCATCTCCTGTACTGTGTCTGCAGTCTCTGGTCATCTCCTGTACTGTGTCTGCAGTCTCTGGTCATCCCCTGTACTGTGTCTGCAGTCTCTGGTCATCCCCTGTACTATGTCCGCAGTCTCTGGTCATCTCCTGTACTGTGTCCGCAGTCTCTGGTCATCTCCTGTACTGTGTCTGCAGTCTCTGGTCATCTCCTGTACTGTGTCTGCAGTCTCTGGTCATCTCCTGTACTGTGTCCGCAGTCTCTGGTCATCTCCTGTACTGTGTCTGCAGTCTCTGGTCATCCCCTGTACTGTGTCCGCAGTCTCTGGTCATCTCCTGTACTGTGTCCGCAGTCTCCGGTCATCCCCTGTACTGTGTCCGCAGTCTCCGGTCATCCCCTGTACTGTGTCCGCAGTCTCCGGTCATCCCCTGTACTGTGTCCGCAGTCTCTGGTCATCTCCTGTACTGTGTCCGCAGTCTCTGGTCATCTCCTGTACTGTGTCTGCAGTCTCTGGTCATCTCCTGTACTGTGTCTGCAGTCTCTGGTCATCTCCTGTACTGTGTCTGCAGTCTCTGGTCATCCCCTGTACTGTGTCTGCAGTCTCTGGTCATCCCCTGTACTATGTCCGCAGTCTCTGGTCATCTCCTGTACTGTGTCCGCAGTCTCTGGTCATCTCCTGTACTGTGTCTGCAGTCTCTGGTCATCTCCTGTACTGTGTCTGCAGTCTCTGGTCATCTCCTGTACTGTGTCCGCAGTCTCTGGTCATCTCCTGTACTGTGTCTGCAGTCTCTGGTCATCCCCTGTACTATGTCCGCAGTCTCTGGTCATCTCCTGTACTGTGTCTGCAGTCTCTGGTCATCTCCTGTACTGTGTCTGCAGTCTCTGGTCATCCCCTGTACTGTGTCTGCAGTCTCTGGTCATCCCCTGTACTATGTCCGCAGTCTCTGGTCATCTCCTGTACTGTGTCCGCAGTCTCTGGTCATCTCCTGTACCGTGTCCGCAGTCTCTGGTCATCTCCTGTACCGTGTCTGCAGTCTCTGGTCATCTCCTGTACCGTGTCCGCAGTCTCTGGTCATCCCCTGTACTGTGTCTGCAGTCTCTGGTCATCCCCTGTACTATGTCCGCAGTCTCTGGTCATCTCCTGTACTATGTCCGCAGTCTCTGGTCATCTCCTGTACCGTGTCCGCAGTCTCTGGTCATCTCCTGTACCGTGTCTGCAGTCTCTGGTCATCTCCTGTACTGTGTCCGCAGTCTCTGGTCATCTCCTGTACTGTGTCCGCAGTCTCCGGTCATCTCCTGTACTGTGTCCGCAGTCTCCGGTCATCTCCTGTACTGTGTCCGCAGTCTCCGGTCATCTCCTGTACTGTGTCCGCAGTCTCTGGTCATCTCCTGTACTATGTCCGCAGTCTCCGGTCATCTCCTGTACTGTGTCCGCAGTCTCCGGTCATCTCCTGTACTGTGTCCGCAGTCTCTGGTCATCTCCTGTACTGTGTCCGCAGTCTCCGGTCATCTCCTGTACTGTGTCCGCAGTCTCCGGTCATCTCCTGTACTGTGTCCGCAGTCTCTGGTCATCTCCTGTACCGTGTCCGCAGTCTCTGGTCATCTCCTGTACCGTGTCCGCAGTCTCTGGTCATCTCCTGTACTGTGTCCGCAGTCTCTGGTCATCTCCTGTACCGTGTCCGCAGTCTCTGGTCATCTCCTGTACCGTGTCTGCAGTCTCTGGTCATCTCCTGTACTGTGTCTGCAGTCTCTGGTCATCTCCTGTACTAAGTCCGCAGTCTCTGGTCATCCCCTGTACTATGTCCGCAGTCTCTGGTCATCTCCTGTACTGTGTCTGCAGTCTCTGGTCATCTCCTGTACTGTGTCTGCAGTCTCTGGTCATCTCCTGTACTGTGTCTGCAGTCTCTGGTCATCCCCTGTACTGTGTCTGCAGTCTCTGGTCATCCCCTGTACTATGTCCGCAGTCTCTGGTCATCTCCTGTACTGTGTCCGCAGTCTCTGGTCATCTCCTGTACCGTGTCCGCAGTCTCTGGTCATCTCCAGTACCGTGTCTGCAGTCTCTGGTCATCTCCTGTACCGTGTCCGCAGTCTCTGGTCATCCCCTGTACTGTGTCTGCAGTCTCTGGTCATCCCCTGTACTATGTCCGCAGTCTCTGGTCATCTCCTGTACTATGTCCGCAGTCTCTGGTCATCTCCTGTACTGTGTCCGCAGTCTCTGGTCATCTCCTGTACTGTGTCCGCAGTCTCCGGTCATCTCCTGTACTGTGTCCGCAGTCTCCGGTCATCTCCTGTACTGTGTCCGCAGTCTCCGGTCACCTCATGTACTGTGTCCGCAGTCTCCGGTCATCTCCTGTACTATGTCCGCAGTCTCCGGTCATCTCCTGTACTGTGTCCGCAGTCTCTGGTCATCTCCTGTACTGTGTCCGCAGTCTCTGGTCATCTCCTGCACTGTGTCTGCAGTCTCTGGTCATCTCCTGTACTATGTCCGCAGTCTCCGGTCATCTCCTGTACTGTGTCTGCAGTCTCTGGTCATCTCCTGTACTGTGTCCGCAGTCTCTGGTCATCTCCTGTACTGTGTCTGCAGTCTCCGGTCATCTCCTGTACTGTGTCTGCAGTCTCCGGTCATCTCCTGTACTGTGTCTGCAGTCTCTGGTCATCTCCTGTACTGTGTCTGCAGTCTCTGGTCATCTCCTGTACTGTGTCTGCAGTCTCTGGTCATCTCCTGTACTGTGTTTGCAATCTGACCATCTCCTGTATCAAGTGTGTACGGTGTCCCTATCGATGTGTACTGCTGGGAAAGTGTCACCTCAGACTGTTTACACAGACAAGGATCAGCAATCAGTCCGCAGATAACGAGGAATTAGAGGAGAACATTGATCGCTGATCCCGCACATTGATCGCTGATCCCACACATTGATCGGTGATCCCACACATTGATCGGTGATCCCACACATTGATCGCTGATCCCACACATTGATCGCTGATCCCACACATTGATCGGTGATCCCACACATTGATCGCTGATCCCACACATTGATCGCTGATCCCACACATTGATCGCTGATCCCACACATTGATCGGTGATCCCACACCACACACTACAACAACCATCAATAGGTTGTACTTTGGCCCTCGGCTCAGCCCACTGAAATGCCCCCCACCCCCGACTTACCTGCACTGCTATCTGTGTCCCGTTGGACGTGGCCAGCAGGGTGACCGGCCTGGTCTCGGTGGCGACGAGATGGTGGCTATGCTGCTGTTGGCTCATTTCTGAGGAGGCCGCGTGGAATGCCGAGAGATCCTGAGCAACAATGGCCACCTGGAAAGGGCATCGAATCTGGTGGTTAGATGATATCAGAAGGTCACGATGATTACACGCTCTCTACTACTACCGACAGATTGTACCAATTCATGACAGGAGCATCACAGGGGACATCCTGAGGGTACAAAGGCTGCTTACACCAAGGATCCATAGTAATCATTAGATCGCTATTCCCAGGAGCCTAACCCAAGAATCCATCAATATATACGGCCTGTATACCGCCAGCCGGCCAGCACTTGATGATCGTCATATGAACATACAGGAAAGTTAATATGTCATTTTAACACACGTAAGCGGCTCGTTTTGACAGGACGTCATATGACACCCAGTCACAGCGGTGAGTGTCCCGCCCGGCCTATAACAGATTGACGGCTGATGACAGATCACTACTCCGGCCCGTTGCCAGTGTCATGTGACTGCTGTGACCAATCACAGCAGATCACATGATAATTGTATACAATGGATGGCTTCCCGTCATGCCATCCATTGTATACAATTATGTTGTAAGCTGTGACTGGTCAAGGCAGTCACATGATACAGACAGGGCCAATCACAGCAGATCACATGTGGATTCTATACAATGGATGGCTTCCCGTCATGCCATCCATTGTATACAATTATGTTGTAAGCTGTGACTGGTCAAGGCAGTCACATGATACAGACAGGGCCAATCACAGCAGATCACATGTGGATTCTATACAATGGATGGCTTCCCGTCATGCCATCCATTGTATACAATTATGTTGTAAGCTGTGACTGGTCAGGGCAGTCACATGGTACAGACAGGGCCAATCACAGCCCATCCGTATCATGCGATCAGCTTTGCCCAATCACAGCCCATCCGTATGATGCGATCAGCTTTGCCCAATCACAGCCCATCCGTATCATGCGATCAGCTTTGCCCAATCACAGCCCATCCGTATCATGCGATCAGCTTTGCCCAATCACAGCCCATCCGTATCATGTGATCAGCTTTGCCCAATCACAGCTAATCACAACAAAAGACTGAATGAATCCATTTCATTCAGTAACAATGACTGCAAATATCAATGAAATACATCGGTATCAGCAATACAAAACAAAAAAAAAATCCTGATCAGTTGCCCAGAGTAGTTCCATGTTACTATGGTAACATTGTATTGTGCTGAAAAATAAAATAGTAAAAAAAAAAAAAATGTAATAAAAAATAGAAACATTTGATAAAAAAAATACAAAGTCACTGGTGATGTGGCCCAGCTAGGGGGCACCAGAAGGCACTGGTGTCATGATCCACCCAGGGGGCATCAGGAAGGCACTCCCAGGGGCAGTAGTGAGGCACTGGTGATGTAGCCCACCCAGGGGCAGCAGAAACAAACTGGTGATGTAGACCAGCCGGGGCAACAGGAAGGCACTGGTGATGCAGCCCTCCCAGGGGCAGTAGGGAGGCACTGGTGATGCAGCCCTCCCAGGGGCAGTAGGGAGGCACTTGTGATGCAACCCTTCCAGGGGCAGTAGGGGGGCACTGGTGATGCAGCCCTCCCAAGGGCAGTAGGGAGGCACTGGTGATGCAACCCTTCCAGGGGCAGTAGGGGGGCACTGGTGATGCAGCCCTCCCAGGGGCAGTAGGGGGGCACTGGTGATGCAGCCCTTCCAGGGGCAGTAGGGGGGCACTGGTGATGCAGCCCTCCCAGGGGCAGTAGGGGGGCACTGGTGATGCAGCCCTTCCAGGGGCAGTAGGGAGGCACTGGTGATGCAACCCTTCCAGGGGCAGTAGGGGGGCACTGGTGATGCAGCCCTCCCAGGGGCAGTAGGGGGGCACTGGTGATGCAGCCCTCCCAGGGGCAGTAGGGAGGCACTGGTGATGCAGCCCTCCTAGGAGCAGTAGGGGGGCACTGGTGATGCAGCCCACCCCGTTGACAGCAGGAAGGTACCAGTACCACAGCCTTCCCAGGCACAGCTGCATGTTGTTGTGCTTTTTCGGTTGTGGTGGTAAAAGGTCCGCTTTACCTTCTCTCCCTGAGAGTCACAGATATAAACTACTTCCTGCTACCCAGAACCCTCTCTGCACTTGAGTAGCAGCTACTAACCTACATGCCTTGATGAGCACCTTTGGGGCGCTTAGTTGGATGGATTTAGTTGTTGAATGCCCGGAATTGGTCTGGTGCAGTTGTGCCTGGCAGCCAGTCAGCTTCTAACTTCAGCTTGTCCAATGAAGCTTTGAGAATAAATCCTGGAAGCTGATTGGTTTCTATGCAGAGTTGCACCATATTTTGCCCTCTCCCACTTTAGTAAATCTTCCCCCTTGCGTTGAAGGAAGCGGCCGTTTGCTGTGGCTTCGTGTCTAGTGGCTCTCCTATGTCCCCGATACTTACATGTTGGGTGCCGTCCTGGGATATCAGAGCCAGCTGCTGTCCGGATTGCGCCACGGCGGCCGGTATGCCGTCTTCTCCCTCCATGCCGGTCACGTATGCAATCTGAGGGCCTTTCAGGACATCATCGGCTGCAGAGGAGAGAATGACAACAAATCTTCACCACAAGATGAATGGGAAAAGGGAGTTCAGGAACCAGTCAGTCCAATCTATAAACATTGGTGCAAACAATAGAGAAGAATAAAATAAGTGGGTTGTAGAACTTCAAAGTCTATTACGGGTACGGCACACCGGTCTGGTCTGGTGGGAGGGGCCAGTACATAGTTTCCTGAAAACATCCTAGCCCCCTGCCTCAGTCCTCCACTCAAGAGCCCCCAGCCCTCCTCTCAAGAGCCCCCAGCCCTACACTCAAGAGCCCCCAGCCCTACACTCAAGAGCCCCCAGCCCTACACTCAAGAGCCCCCAGCCCTACACTCAAGAGCCCCCAGCCCTACACTCAAAGAGCCCCCAGTCCTACACTCAAAGAGCCCCCAGTCCTACACTCAAAGAGCCCCCAGTCCTACACTCAAGAGCCCCCAGCCCTACACTCAAAGAGCCCCCAGTCCTACACTCAAAGAGCCCCCAGTCCTACACTCAAAGAACCCCCAGTCCTACACTCAAAGAGCCCCCAGTCCTACACTCAAAGAGCCCCCAGTCCTCCTCTCAAGAGCCCCCAGTCCTCCTCTCAAGAGCCCCCAGTCCTCCTCTCAAGAGCCCCCAGTCCTCTCTCAAGAGCCCCCAGTCCTCTCTCAAGAGCCCTCAGTCCTCCACTCAAGAGCCCCCAGTCTTCCACTCAAGAGCCCCCAGTCCTCCTCTCAAGAGCCCTCAGACCTCCTCTCAAGAGCCCTCAGACCTCCTCTCAAGAGCCCCCAGTCCTCCTCTCAAGAGCCCCCAGTCCTCCTCTCAAGAGCCCCCAGTCCTCCTCTCAAGAGCCCCCAGTCCTCCTCTCAAGAGCCCCCAGTTCTCCTCTCAAGAGCCCTCAGACCTCCTCTCAAGAGCCCCCAGTCCTCCTCTCAAGAGCCCACAGTCCTCCACTCAAGAGCCCCCAGTCCTCCACTCAAGAGCCCCCAGTCCTCCACTCAAGAGCCCCCAGTCCTCCTCTCAATGGCTCTCAGTCCTGATACAAGCAGTGGGAGGAGTTATGCAAATATCAAAAAGCCTTGATGGATGGGCGTCAGTCTGGAGGAGTGGGCGTTCCTAGGCAGGCTGTACTCACATGCAAAGCTGAGCGTTCACGATTGAAAGAACTGAAATCCAATGAATGAAAGGGGTGGGGCCAGGGAGAGTCAGGCTGGGGAGGGAAGGGCAAGATGATGCCAGGAAATAAAGCGGGATCTTTCTGACTGGCTGCAGCTTCTAATGCACGTTGTGAGAAGCTCACAGTTTGCGGTGACATCGGAGTAAGCCATTTGTGCGAAGAGCAGCCTTTCTTCTCGAACACTGATAGGGTATGTTCCTTCCTACGCCTAGATATACCCGCCTGTAACCATGGCATTGAAGCAAATGACAGTTTGGAACACAACATTTTATTAAAGGGACATATTACGTCCCGCCTGTGGTGTGTAGAGTCTCGCCTGTGGTGTGTAGAGTCTCGCCTGTGGTGTGTAGAGTCTCGCCTGTGGTGTGTAGAGTCTCGCCTGTGGTGTGTAGAGTCTCGCCTGTGGTGTGTAGAGTCTCGCCTGTGGTGTGTAGAGTCTCGGCTGTGGTGTGTAGAGTCCCGCCTGTGGCGTGTAGAGTCTCGGCTGTGGCGTGTAGAGTCCCGCCTGTGGCGTGTAGAGTCTCGGCTGTGGCGTGTAGAGTCCCGGCTGTGGCGTGTGGAGTCTCGGCTGTGGCGTGTAGAGTCCCGCCTGTGGCGTGTAGAGTCTCGGCTGTGGCGTGTAGAGTCCCGCCTGTGGCGTGTAGTCTCGCCTGTGGTGTGTAGAGTCTCGCCTGTGGTGTGTAGAGTCTCGCCTGTGGTGTGTAGAGTCTCGCCTGTGGTGTGTAGAGTCTCGGCTGTGGCGTGTAGAGTCTCGGCTGTGGCGTGTAGAGTCCCGCCTGTGGCGTGTAGAGTCTCGGCTGTGGCGTGTAGAGTCCCGCCTGTGGCGTGTAGAGTCCCGCCTGTGGCGTGTAGTCTCGCCTGTGGCGTGTAGAGTCCCGCCTGTGGCGTGTAGAGTCCCGCCTGTGGCGTGTAGAGTCCCGCCTGTGGCGTGTAGAGTCTCGCCAGTGGCGTGTAGTCTCGGCTGTGGTGTGTAGAGTCCCGCCTGTGGCATGTAGAGTCTCGGCTGTGGCATGTAGAGTCTCGGCTATGGCATGTAGAGTCTCGGCTATGGCATGTAGAGTCTCGGCTATGGCATGTAGAGTCTCGGCTGTGGCGTGTAGAGTCCCGCCTGTGGCGTGTAGTCTCGCCTGTGCAGTGTACAGTCTCGTCTCTCCAGCACATGTGAACAGGTTAACCATTACCAGCGCAGACAATAGACGTCTCGCACTCCGTGTGCTCAGCCGCCATCCACTGCTGATGAAGACTTTTTGTTCTCCGCTTACACAAGAGGACAATATTTACACAGTGAGGTCAGTCAGTCATTCATGGTCTGCCGGCTCTGATAAGGAGCAGAGATAGTCCAGGAGTGTCTACACCGAGGACTGGGCAATGGTCCCGCATGAACTCACCTTCCCTCCCTGATCAGCACAGGGGCCACACGGAACATTAGAGATACCAAACACAAGTCGGATCAAAGTCAGAGGTCTGTGTTTAGGTTTCTGCCACACAAGTATTCTACAGAACCACCGCGGCATAAACATGCAGAGATGTATTGGCCGAACATGTATGTTTAAAAGTCGAGCGGCACCCCCTACTGTGACACCCCCTACCGCGACAACCCTACTGCAACACCCCCTACTGCGACACCCCCTACTGCGACACCCCCTACCGCGACACCCCCTACCGCGACAACCCTACCGCGACACCTCCTACTGCGACAACCCTACCGCGACAACCCTACCGCGACAACCCCTGCTGCGACACCTCCTACTGCGACAACCCCTACTGCGACACCCCCTACTGCGACACCTCCTACTGCGACACCCCCTACTGCGACACCCCCTACTGCGACACCCCCCACTGCGACACCCCCCACTGCGACACCCCCCACTGCGACACCCCCCACTGCGACAACCCCTACTGCGACACCTCCTACTGCGACAACCCCTACTGCGACACCTCCTACTGCGACACCCCCTACTGCGACAACCCCTACTGCGACACCTCCTACTGCGACAACCCCTACTGCGACACCTCCTACTGCGACAACCCCTACTGCGACAACCCCTACCGCGACAACCCCTACCGCGACAACCCTACCGCGACAACCCCTACTGCGACAACCCCTACTGCGACACCTCCTACTGCGACACCCCCTACTGCGACAACCCCTACTGCGACACCTCCTACTGCGACAACCCCTACTGCGACACCTCCTACTGCGACAACCCCTACTGCGACAACCCCTACCGCGACAACCCCTACCGCGACAACCCTACCGCGACAACCCCTACTGCGACAACCCCTACTGCGACACCTCCTACTGCGACAACCCCTACTGCGACACCCCCTACTGCGACACCTCCTACTGCGACAATCCTTACTGCGACACCCCCTACTGCGACACCCCCTACTGCGACAACCCTACTGCGACAACCCCTACTGCGACAACCCCTACTGCGACAACCCCCACTGCGACACCCCCCACTGCGACACCCCCCACTGCGACACCCCCTACTGCGACACCCCCTACTGCGACACCTCCTACTGCGACAACCCCTACTGCGACACCTCCTACTGCGACACCCCCTACTGCGACAACCCCTACTGCGACACCTCCTACTGTGACAACCCCTACTGCGACACCTCCTACTGCGACACCCCCTACTGCGACAACCCCTACTGCGACACCTCCTACTGCGACAACCCCTACTGCGACACCTCCTACTGCGACAACCCCTACTGCGACACCCCCTACTGCGACAACCCCTACTGCGACACCTCCTACTGCGACAACCCCTACTGCGACACCTCCTACTGCGACAACCCCTACTGCGACACCTCCTACTGCCCCTACTGCGACACCCCCTACTGCGACACCCCCTACTGCGACACCCCCTACTGCGACACCCCCTACTGGGCTGGTGCAGGAGCAGATCACAGTAAAGGACACCAAGTGACCCCAACAAATGTCACTATTTCATCTATGTGTCTGTGTGTCCATGGCAGTTTTTGTTTCATATGTAGGATGTGTCGGTTGGTGAATCAGAGCTACAGGATGCTGTGCCAGTGCGCGGTGTGCCCGTAGTCCCATCGTCAGATTTGCCACCACGCCCTCTGCTCAGCCATGGACAGATAATGTATTTCAATGCTGAAGAGGACAGCCACTAATGAGGACACGCCCCTGGTCAGCAAAGGAGACGCCCCCTTCTCGCCAAACAATGGAGACACACATCCCTGCCCAGCACAGGAGACACACCCCAGTACCAGCAATGAAGGCACATCACCTGCCCAGCAATGAAGGCACGCCCCCTGCCTAACACGTCCCCTGCCCAGAAATGAAGGCACACCCCCTGCCCAACACATCCCCTGCCCAGCAATGAAGGCACGCCCCCTGTCCAACACGTCCCCTGCCCAGCAATGAAGGCACGCCCCCTGCCCAACACGTCCCCTGCCCAGCAATGAAGGCACACCCCCTACCCAACACGTCCCCTGCCCAGCAATAATGGCACACACCCTAACCAACACGTCCCCTGCCCAGCAATGAAGGCACACCCACTACCCAACACTTCCCCTGCCCAGCAATGAAGGCACACCCCTTGCCCAACACTTCCCCTGCCCAGCAATGAAGGCACGCCACCTGCCCAGCAGTGGAAACACACCCCCTTCCCAGCAATGAAGGCATGCCACCGACCCAGCAATGGAGACACACTGCTGCCCAGCCATGGAGACATGCCCACCTGCCCAGCAATGGAGACATGCCCACCTGCCCAGCAATGGAGACGCCCACCTGCCCAGCAATGGAGACACGCTCCCTTCTTAGCCATGGAGACACGCCCAACCCTGCCCAGCAAAGGAGACACGCCCCCCATGCCCAGGAAAAGAGATACGCCACCTGCTCAGCAGTGGAGACACGTTCCCTTCCCAGCAGTGGAGATATGCCACCTGCCAAGCAGTGGAGACCAGTCCCCTGCTCAGCAGTGGAGACACACACCCGTGCCCAGCAATAGAAACACGTCCCTCTGCCAAGCAATGGAGACACACATCCCTGCCCAGCAATGGAGACACACATCCCTGCCCAGCAATGGAGACACACACCCCTGCCCAGCAATGAAGGCATGCCGTCTGCCCAGCAGTGGAGACACATTCCCTACCCAGCAGTGGAGACACATCCCTTGCCCAAGAATGAAGGCACTGCTCAGTCGTTGAGACACCCATCCCTATATATCATGAATGACAGTAGCTCCTGGGAAAGACCCTGGACAATCGTCAGTAGGGGACTCCACCAACCCCCCTACCCCAATCCCAATGAAATTGGGAGGAAGAAAGGATTTACCAACAACATATACCAATTACAACAATCCATAGACTGAAAGGTTCACATATACTTTCTACAACTTCCAAGTCGCCACAAAACTTAACCTTTTAAGTCTCTCCTAAGTCTGCTGCTATGAATACTTCACTTTCCTGCAATTCCTAGCTGCAACCCTAAAATTCCTGTATAAGTTCTGTATTGGAGTACCCCCCCCCCCCCCCCCCCCCCGCCTCCATGTGACAATGGTTGGGACTGGCCTGAGGCTCTGCCTTACATGCAGAGAGGAGATGGAGTCACACGCCCCGCTGTATCCAGAAATGCAGGGTATGTCCAAGGACTTCAGCTGAAGAACAGAATGGTGGGGGGGTTGGGGGAGGATAGGAATTATTAATAGAGGAGGTAGGATGTAAAAAGAACCTGATACTTTGTCTTGATTGGGCAGAATGGTGGGATTGCTTTAATCTGAATGTAAACCATAATGTTAACCATTGACCTGAACCTAATCCCCAACATTGACATCAACATAACTACCATCAAGTGATGCAATGAAAGTCGATGTCATCTATTTACAATGGGCTCAATAACAGAGCAATAAAACCTGCAGGAAAATCTCCACACCGATAAGAGCCAGGAAACAGGTTGGAGGTCAACGTGCTCTATAGCATGCGTGTAGTGTGCTGGGTTTAAAAAAGATTCCAATATGGGGAAATGACCAGCAGAGAAGATCTAAATCGGGTTGAAGGGGCACCTATATAAAGGCAATGACCAGCAGAGAAGGTCTAGAATGATCTAAAGAGACTCCAGTATGGGGGAATGACCAGCAGAGGTCTAGAATGGTCTGAAGAGGCTCCAATGTTGGACAATCATCAGCAGAGAAGGTCTAGAATGGTCTAAAGGGACTCCGATATCAACGTGCTTTATAGCATGCATGCAGAGTGGTGGGTTTAAAAAAAGATTCCAATATGGGAACTGACCAACAGAGAAGGTCTAGATCGGTTTGAAGGTGCACCTATATAAAGGCAATGACCAGCAGAGAAGGTCTAGATCGGTTTGAAGGTGCACCTATATAAAGGCAATGACCAGCAGAGAAGGTCTAGATCGGTTTGAAGGTGCACCTATATAAAGGCAATGACCAGCAGAGAAGGTCTAGATCGGTTTGAAGGTGCACCTATATAAAGGCAATGACCAGCAGAGAAGGTCTAGATCGGTTTGAAGGCACACCTATATAAAGGCAATGACCAGCAGAGAAGGTCTAGAATGGGGCAATGACCAGCACAGAAGATTTAGAATGGTTTGGAGAGTCTCCTATATAGGGCAATGACCAGCAGAGCACTAGAATAATCTGAAGGGACTCCAAAATGGGGAAATGACCAACAGATAAGGTCTAGAATGGTCTGGATGGGCTTCAAGATAGGGCAATGACCAGCAGAGGACTAAAATAGTTTGGAGGGTCTCCTATATGGGACAATGACCAGTATGGAAGGTCTAGCTCTTTCTTGGATCATAGTCACTCATTCAGATATCTGTTCTCTCCTATGATTTGCCCATACACAGACCCGAGACTGCAGTGTTTCCATCTAAATGGAGAGAAAGCCATGTGTGAAGTGAGGATTCATCATATACGGATCTACCGGGCTCTTGATATCTAAGCAGAGATGAACCCATGTGTGTGATTCAACCTTGCAGACAGTAATTGGGAGATCACCAAAGCAGAACAGTGCACGTTGGGTTAAATGGGAATTACAGTTATCGGGGGGGGGGGGGGGTCAGGAAGATGGTCTGGAGGGAGATGGTCAGGAATGGTCTGAAGGGACTCCTATATGGGACAATGACCAGCAGAGGTGGTCAGGAATTGTATAATGGTCTAGAGGGACTCCTATATGTAAAAATGACCAGCTGAGGTTGGGAATTGTCTAGTGAGACTTTTACATGGGACAATGACCAGCATAGAAGGTCAGGAATGGTCTGCCGGGATCTCCTATATGGGACAATGACCAGCAGAGAAGGTCGGGAATGGTCTAGTGGGATATCTATATGGGACAATGACCAGCAGAGAAGGTTGGGAATGGTCTACAGGACTACTATATGGGACAATGACCAGCAGAGAAGGTCAGAAATGGTATAGGGGGTCTTCTATATGGGACAATGACAAGCAGAGGTCATAAATGGTCTGGAGGGACTCCTACATGGGACAATGACCAGCAGAGAAGGTCAGGAATGGTCTGGAGGGACTCCTATATGGGACAATGACGAGCATAGGTCAGGAATGGTCTGGAGGGACTCCTATATGGGACAATGACGAGCATAGGTCAGGGATGGTCTGGAGGGACATCTATATGGGACAATGAACAGCAGAGAAGGTCAGGAAGGGTCTGGGGGAACTCCTATATGGGACAATGACCAGCAGAGAAAGCCAGGAATGGTCTGGGGGGACACCTATATGGGACAAAGACCAACAGAGAAGGTCAGGAATTATCTGAGGGGACACCTATTTGGGACAATGACCAAAAGAGAAGGTCAGGAATGGTCTGAAGGGACAATGACCAGCAGAGAAGGTCAGAAATGGTCTGGTGGGACTCCTATATGGGTAACAGGTGGAGTGGGAACAGCCCAAGAAGGGAGGGAATGCCCAGAATGCCAAGGTGGGAGAGGAAAGACTCAGGCTCCATAGTACAGTGACCCCCCCAGTCAACCCAATGCTCCGCCTACACCTAAAACATTGCTATTAGATGGGGTGACCCTTTGATGGTCCTAATATCGTGTAATTGTTTAAATCTGCAAAGTCATTAAAACAAAGCAGTCGCTTTTCCCATTCAAGACAAACCGACAAATTCTCTTGAAAGCACGCCCTGTTCGGGCCATTTGTTTTCTTCTGGTGTCCAGATTTGACCTTTAATGGAAGATGGATCACTTTCCGGATGCACTGTTTGTATACTTTATTGCTCTGTAGCTTGTATTCTTTGCTTGCTAGGAATATTCTGAGCGGACTCTAATATATCACGGAGATATCTGTGACAGTAGAATAGATGGAGTTTTCCCTGCGCCAGGCTCAACAATTGTGGGGCGGATAGCTGTTCCAGGTCGGTGGCTTGGAGTGAAGGCCAGGTACCCCCCCCTCGCACGCGCAGGATACTTGAAGCTGACCCTGTGCCAGGTTAAAAACGGAAGGTTTGTGGGTCTCTGTTCTCCGTAGCGGTTTCTTTGTGTGCCAAGGATCGGAGGTGAGGTGTTCAGGTCTGGCACGCCAGGTGTCTCGGGCAAACAAACCTGCTATGTGTGCACAAGATCTTTGTTCCTATAAACCGACGCTTCTCTGTGATCCCCGTATCAATGACGAGTCTCCCCAACAGCTGGGGGGACAGATTATCTGGATCAAGGTGTGCACAATAGAG
>NW_028318710.1:75000-95000 GCF_062004578.1 Staurois parvus | reverse complement strand
AACCGGGGGTTATAGCTGAAGAGGTGAATGATCGCTCAGCTCCCATCATATAGTCACACCCCTCCCCTGCTCCCCTCGGTGTGGTGTGTAAGCACGAGGAGGAGGAGTACTGACAACATTTTTCAGCTTCAGTTTTGGCCAGAGATACACTTTTCTCCATAGATTTACTGCATGCGAGCGGCATAGGCAGGCCAGGCAACGCACCTGAACGACACCGCCTGTCTTCTGGGTTGGGCCTACGTGCGCCTCCAACCGACCCGTGCTGTGATTGGAAGCAGGACAAGTTTGACATTAGATTTCAGCCAATGATTTCGGCTGAAATCAGCTGATCAATCACAGGCAGAGTTCTGTGCTTATAAAAACACAGAACTCTGTGTGCATAGGAACAGCGATCTGGCTGTTTCTTCTGCCTGCAAAGCAGAGAGAATAAACAGCAAGATCAATAGGAAAAAGCAGCGCACATTGCTAAGCCCCATACACATGATAGGAATATCGGACGGATGATCACCCGTTGTCGTTTTTTTGCATGCTGGTCTCATATCGAAAATGAAGAGGGAACTAAAAACTTATGAAAGAAAAGAATTTTGAAAATTGATGTCATTTATTGAATATTTGTATTGTATTTTCGGATGACTACTGTACTGATTAAACGAAAATCATACGATCTGGTAAAAATGTTCATGCTTCGGATATTGTCGTATGAATCGTCGTGATTGGCTCTCGAAAGCTGTGTACTAACGATCAGATTATCAGACGATCGGTCCTCCCACGAAAATTTGCGTACAATTTTCTTACTGTGTGCATGGGGCTTTAGACACACAGTTAACCCCTTGATTGCCCTTGGATGTCAACCCCATCCCAGCCAGCCAGCGTCATTAGTACAGTGTACAGTATTATCACTGATCACTGTATTATTGTCACTAGTGTCCGTTACAGACCCTCCCAGATAGTGTCCTTTAGCGCCAGATTGCCCGCCACCCTATAACAGCCCCTATAACAGCTGATCGCTGCCATTACCAGTATAGCGTCTATAGATGCGTAAATTCCAGTATATATCCCATAGTTTGTAGACGCTATAACTTTCACACAAACCAATTAACATACACTTATAACAACAAGTAGCAAAAACAAGTAGCAGAATACATTTTGCCCTAAATGTATGAATAAATTAGATTTTTTTTTATTGGATATGTTTTATAACAAAGTAAAAAAGATTTTGTTTGTTTATAGAGTGTGTGTGTGTCTGTGTGTGGTGAAGGAAATGCGTATTTGCTCCCCTGCTGATGCTGAATGTTCGCCCCTCACACAGAAATGATCGGTCTAACAATGGAATGTTCGCCCCTCACACAGAAATGATCGGTCTAACAATGGAATGTTCGCCCCTCACACAGAAATGATCGGTCTAACAATGCAATGTTCGCCCCTCACACAGAAATGATCGGTCTAACAATGGAATGTTCGCCCCTCACACAGAAATGATCGGTCTAACAATGCAATGTTCGCCCCTCACACAGAAATGATCGGTCTAACAATGGAATGTTCGCCCCTCACACAGAAATGATCAGTCTAACAATGGAATGTTCGCCCCTCACACAGAAATGATCGGTCTAACAATGGAATGTTCGCCCCTCACACAGAAATGATCGGTCTAACAATGGAATGTTCGCCCCTCACACAGAAATGATCGGTCTAACAATGGAATGTTCGGTGTAACACTGACAGAATACAACAACAAATTCAGCAGAAATGCGTCTAACAAATGATGACTGATCTGCATGTTCATGAGGAAAAGAAGGATTTGATCCCCTATCATTCAGCAGGATTTCTGGCTACCAGGTGTCTCTCATACAGGTAACAAGCTGAGATTAGAAGCAGTCTCTTAAAGGGAGTGCTGCTAATCTCATTGTGTTACCTGTATAAAAGACACCTGTCCACAGGAGCCATCAAACCATCAGATTCCAAACTCTCCACCATGGCAAAGACCAAAGAGCCGTCCAAGGATGTCAGGGACAAGATGGTAGACCTACACAAGGCTGGACTGGGCTACCAAACTATGGCCAAGCAGCTTGGTGAGAAGGTGACAACAGTTGGTGCAATCATTCACAAATGGAAGAAACACAAAACAAGTGTCAGTCTCCCTAGGTCTGGTGCACCATGCAAGATCTCACCTCGTGGAGTGTCAATGATCATGAGAACAGTGAGGAATCATCCCAGAACTACACGTGAGGATCTTGTCAATGATCTCCAGGCAGCTGGGACCACAGTCACCAAGAAAACAATTGGTAACACACTACGCCGACAAGGACTGAAATCCTGCAGTGCCCGCACGGTCCCTCTGCTCAAGAAAGCACATGTCCAGGCCCGTCTGAAGTCTGCCACTGAACATCTGAATGATGCAGAGGAGGACTGGTGGAAGTGTTGTGGTCAGAGGAGACCAAAATCCAGCTCTTTGCATCAACTCAACTCGCCGTGTTTGGAGGAGGAGGAATGCTGCCTATGACCAAGAACACCATCCCAACTGTGAAACATGGTGGTGGAAACATTCTGCTTTGGGGGGTGTTTTCTGCTAAGGGGACAGGACAACTGCACCGCATCAAAAAGACGATGGACGGGGCAATGTACCCTCAAATCTTGGGTGAGAACCTTCTTCCCTCAGCCAGGGCATTGAAAATGGGTGGTGGATGGGTGTTCCAGCATGACAATGACCCAAAACACACGGCCAAGGCAACAAAGGAGCGGCTCAAGAAGAAGCACATTAAGGTCCTGGAGTGGCCTAGCCAGTCTCCAGACCTTCATCCGATTGAAAATCTGTGGAGGGAGCTGAAAGTTCGAGTTGCCAAACGTCAGCCACCAAACCTTAATGACTTGGAGAGGATCTGCCAAGAGGAGTGGGCCAAAATCCCTCCTGAGAGGTGTGCGAACCTGGGGGCCAACTCCAGGAAACGTCTGACCTCTGTGATGGCCAACAAGGGATTTGCCACCAAGTACTAAGTCATGTTTTGTGAAGGGGGATCAAATCCTTATTTCCCTCATGAACATGCAGATCCGTCATCATTTGTTAGACGCATTTCTGCTGAATTTGTTGTTGTATTCTGTCTCTCAGTGTTACACCGAACATTCCATTGTTAGACCGATCATTTCTGTGTGAAGGGCGAACATTCCATTGTTAGACCGATCATTTCTGTGTGAAGGGCGAACATTCCATTGTTAGACCGATCGTTTCTGTGTGAGGGGCGAACATTCCATTGTTAGACCGATCATTTCTGTGTGAAGGGCGAACATTCCATTGTTAGACCGATCATTTCTGTGTGAGGGGCGAACATTCCATTGTTAGACCGATCATTTCTGTGTGAAGGGCGAACATTCCATTGTTAGACCGATCATTTCTGTGTGAAGGGCGAACATTCCATTGTTAGACCGATCGTTTCTGTGTGAGGGGCGAACATTCCATTGTTAGACCGATCATTTCTGTGTGAAGGGCGAACATTCCATTGTTAGACCGATCATTTCTGTGTGAAGGGCGAACATTCAACATCAGCCGGGGAGCAAATACGCATTTCCTCCACTGTGTGTATATATATATATATATATTATATGTACACACACTTGAATAAATTCTAGTGCAAGAACGGATGCGTCCCCAAAGCTCCCGCCGCGCGCACTTCACACGTAATGACATAAGAACACACATACAGGTAGCTGTGGCAGGATATGCATGTTATAATCAGCAGCCAATGACAATCCTCGCTGTCTATTCGAATGTGCAGCTGCCGTGGTCCTGTGTTGAAGGTCCCTGTGTGCGGACTCCGGGATGGAGAGAACACTGTGTTCTGTACAGAGAATGCGGGCGCCGTGCCCAGAACACGCGGGCCTCTCCATCCGTCTGTTACACAACTATTGCATAACCCGCGTTACTCAGGATACAAGATCTACCCAGAGAACACAGAGATATAAATGGGCTGCGGCGGGATCGGGACGATTCACTAATAACGGTGAGAACGACATAAAAATAGAAAGGAGGCGTGGCCTCCTGCATTCCTCCAGTAAAACGCATAAATGACAGTAACGTTCGATAATACCGACGTGAAGAGTTACATTACAGTCGTTATAAATCCAGGAAGAGCGGATCGCTGGACACATATTTATTTTAAAGCGGCTCTTGCCGATAGTTACAAATATTTTTTTTTTTTAAAAAGGCTTTCTTGCACAGACAGGGATTAACCCCTGCACCTCCAGCACCCCCTCTCTGCCATGTTCAAGCACTGCAGTGGCTTCTGACAGGAGTGTCGTGTACCTGATAAGCCGCTGTGCTCTGTGATTCCTTCCTCCGGCCCCTATGTCACAATTCTGTTATCGCCGGAGAGAGAAAACTGCAGCAGCGTCCGAGATTTCTGAGGCATTTTAGCGCTTTAAGATGGCGGAGGGAATTGTGATTTTAACCCTTTCCTTTGCAGGGTTTCTATGCAAGTCGCCGTGCTCATCTGCAGCAGTACGGGTCTCTCTCTCTCTACTCTCACAGGACAGACGGAGAGCAGCGGGAGCCATTGGCTCCTGCTGTTTCAATCAAGTCCAGGAGGAAGAGAGGGGTGTGGCCACACAAAGCCCAGGAGGGCGCCTCTAAGTGCAGTATATCCAGAAGAATCTTTAATAGTGACGGTTAGAAACACTTAGGAGGAAGCGAGGGGTGTGGCCACACAAAGCCCACCCACACATTAATATTATTATGCAGGATTTATACCGGGCCAACAGTTTGTGCAGTGCTTTACAAAGCGCCCCCGCAGCACTCGGCTTCCTATGGGGCCGCACTTAGAAGAGGAGAGAACAGGAGTGCGCTTCGAAGTGCAGTATATCCAGAAGAATCTTTAATAGTGACGGTTAGAAACACTTAGAAGGAAGCGAGGGGTGTGGCCACACAAAGCCCACCCACACATCAATATTATTATGCAAGATTTATATAGTGCCAACAGTGCGCAGTGCTTTACAAAGCGCCCCCGCAACACTCGGCTTCCTATGGGGCCGCACTTAGAAGAGGAGAGAACAGGAGGGCGCTTCGAAGTGCAGTATATCCAGAAGAATCTTTAATAATGACGTTTAGAAACACTTACAAACTCGCAGTTAAAACAGGCTCAATAAAATCGTCAGAGTGCAGAGGCTCAATCCACCACGCGAGAACCCGATGTGCCGGCCAGCAGCTGCAGGGGGAGCTGAGGATCAGATGTCCAAGATGGCCGCCGCAAATTCCAGGATCGCTGGAACGCACACTGTCCAGAAGACCGCAACCGGAAGTGCCGTGGGTTAGGAACGGGCGTGAAACGGTGAGCTCCTTCTTCAAGACTTGCGGCGGCCATCTTGGACATCTGATCCTCAGCTCCCCCTGCAGCTGCTGGCCGCAGCGGGTTCTCGCGTGGTGGATTGAGTCTCTGCACGCTGATGATTTTATTGAGCCTGTTTTAACTACGAATTTGTAAGTGTTTCTAACCGTCATTATTAAAGATTCTTCTGGATATACTGCACTTAGAAGCGCCATCCTGTTCTATCCTCTTCTCTTCTGAGTGCGGCCCCATAGGAAACCGAATGCTGCGGGGGCACCATGTAAAGCACTGCGCACTGTTGGCACTATATATATCCTGCATAATAATATTAACCCCTTGGCGCAGGCGCCTCCTGGCCCTTTAAGGGTTGCAGAAGCCGGAGCTTTAGGGTCATGTTACCGACGTGATTCGCCGTCACAACGGTCACATGATCGGGAAAGGTCCCGATCGAAAGAGGAGATCGGGACCTTTTCGTGAGTACTGGACATGTGTGCTGGGAACACGCAGGGCGCTCGCTCTCAGCACATGTTTTTCTTAATTGCACACAAATGTGCAAGGCCCAGATGCCGGGAGGCCGCTTTTTTGTGTGCGGCCGGCGTGAAGAGGTTAATGTGTGGGTGGGCTCCTGAGCTGGGCTTTGTGTGGCCACACCCCTCGCTTCCTCCTAAGTGTTTCTAACCGTGATTATTAAAGATCCTTCTGGATATACTGCACTTAGAAGCGCCATCCTGTTCTATCCTCTTGTCTTCTGAGTGTGGCCCCATAGGAAGCCGAGTGCTGCGGGGGTGCTTTGTAAAGCACTGCGGACTTTTGGCACTATATAAATCCTTCATAATAATATTAATGTGTGGGTGGGCTCAGGGGCGGACTGGCAACCCATGGGGCCCCCGGGCAATAGGGGATCATGGGGCCCCTGTGTCCTTGGCCAAACTCAAAAAAGCCTATGAAAAAGGTACCAGGGGCATCTCATGGGGGCTCCTACAAACCCCAGGCCCTCGGGCTGTGCCCGAGTTTCCAAATGGTCAGTCCGCCCCTGGCTGGGCTCCTGAGCTAGTCTTTGTGTGGCCACACCCCTCGCTTTCTCCGGTTTCTAACCATCATTATTAACCTCTTCACACCGGCCAAACGCAAATGTGCGGCCTCCCGATGTCTGGGCCTAGACGCCGAGCGGCCGCACATTTGCGTTCTATTAAAAAAGAGCATATGTGCTGAGAGCGCGCGCCCTGCCCGCTCCCACCACACATGTCCGGTACTCACGGAAAGGTCCCAATCTCCTCTTTCGATCTGGACCTTTCCCAATCATGTGACCACCGTGACGGCGTGTCATGGTGGTCACATGACCCTAAACCCCGCCCCGCCTTCTGAAACCCTAAAAGGGCCGGGAGGCGCCAGCGTGAAGGGGTTAAAGATTCTTCTGGATATACTGCACTTAGAAGCGCCCTCTCGTTCAATTCTCTTCCATATACAGAGTTTGCTTCAACTCCTAGAAGTGCTGTCCGGTGCCTTTTGTCCAGTGTCTCCTCCATCCCCGGCTGACATCTCTCGGTTCGCAGCCTCCTCCATTGATGCGCCCTCTACATATCCTCTACTCAGAAGAGAAGGAGCAGACGGCGCTGGCGGGGGACCCCAGAAGAGGAGGGAAGTATTACTTCTTTTTTGATTTTAGGTAATAAAAAAAGGAAGGGGAGCTTTTATTATCACTTTAAATGCTATAAGTGGTCCCGTGTTGGTTACCTGTGTGCGTTCGGATGTGTTTCTGGAGATCTCCTGATGTTTTGAATGATTTGGTGCAATTTTCCTCTGTACATCTGTAAGGCTTCTCTCCCGTGTGAGTGCGTACGTGGCTTTTCAATCCGTAACCTGAAGGACAGGACGACAGATGCTGAATGGCGGCTCCAGCAGACAGGAGATGTGAAGTGCAGACATGCTACAGCTAAATCCCAAAGAATAACCGCTCACCGGTGATGTCAGCATTTTCATAAAACTTTATTGTTCCAGATGTTCACACTAGAAGCCCTTGCCTGGGACCTCCCCACTCTGACATGGTACACTATAGATCTCTAGAACTAAAGCTATCTCTACAATAATTTGCATCAGAGGGGGAGGTCCCAGGCGGGGCTTCTAGTGTGCGCGTCAAGAACAATAAAGATTTACAAAAAGGCCAGCATCATGAGTGCGTGGCTGGTCCTTGTGGTTCAGCTTTCTATGGTGGGCGTGGATAAGCCCCAGCTTTCTATGGGAGGCGTGGATAAGCTCCAGCTTTCTATGGGGGGCATGGATAAGCTCCAGCTTTCCATGGGGGGCGTGGATAAGCTCCAGCTTTCCATGGGGGGCGTGGATAAGCTCCAGCTTTCCATGGGGGGCGTGGATAAGCTCCAGCTTTCTATGGGGGGCGTGGATAAGCTCCAGCTTTCTATGGGGGGCGTGGATAAGCTCCAGCATTCTATGGGGGGCGTGGATAAGCTCCAGCTTTCTATGGGGGGCATGGATAAGCTCCAGCTTTCTATGGGGGGCGTGGATAAGCCCCAGCTTTCTATGGGGGGCGTGGATAAGCTCCAGCATTCTATGGGGGGCGTGGATAAGCTCCAGCATTCTATGGGGGGCGTGGATAAGCTCCAGCATTCTATGGGGGGGCGTGGATAAGCTCCAGCATTCTATGGGAGGCGTGGATAAGCTCCAGCATTCTATGGGGGGCGTGGATAAGCTCCAGCTTTCTATGGGGGGCGTGGATAAGCTCCAGCTTTCTATGGGGGGCGTGGATAAGCTCCAGCTTTCTATGGGGGGGCGTGGATAAGCTCCAGCATTCTATGGGGGGGCGTGGATAAGCTCCAGCATTCTATGGGGGGCGTGGATAAGCTCCAGCATTCTATGGGGGGCGTGGATAAGCTCCAGCTTTCTATGGGGGGCGTGGATAAGCTCCAGCTTTCTATGGGGGGGCGTGGATAAAATCATATCATTCCACACACAGTGCCTGAAGCAGGAAATCTCTGTATATTATGAAGTTACCAATCACAATAAGGCCAGTGCTGTAAAAAATGACAGTTGGGAGAAAGAAATGGACAGAGTCATCGGCTGCTACAAGGAAACAAAGTGCGTAAATAAGTCCACAATACCTGTTGCAAACGCTTTTCCACATCCGCCATGTTCACACTGATAAGGCCGGTCCCCCGTGTGCGATCGTTCATGGACCTGATGGTAAGAACAGTCAGTTTAGTGCTGCAATTGACTCCATAATGGTGTATTCATATAACACGTCATATCTCTGCCTAGCAGAAATACAGATGGAGTGTTGGGTCACAGGGGTCACAGGAGGAGAGAGTGCGGGGTCACTGGGTGTACAGGAGGAGAGTGCGGGGTCATAGGGTGTACAGGAGGAGAGTGCGGGGTCATAGGGTGTACAGGAGGAGAGTGCGGGGTCATAGGGTGTACAGGAGGAGAGTGCGGGGTCATAGGGTGTACAGGAGGAGAGAGTGTGGGATCATAGGGTGTACAGGAGGAGAGAGTGCGGGGTCACAGGGTGTACAGGGGGAGAGTGCGGGGTCACAGGGTGTACAGGGGGAGAGTGCGGGGTCATAGGGTGTACAGGAGGAGAGAGTGTGGGGTCACAGGGTGTACAGGAGGAGAATGTGGGGTCACAGGGTGTACAGGAGGAGAGAGTGCGGGGTCACAGGGTGTACAGGAGGAGAGAGTGCGGGGTCACAGGGTGTACAGGAGGAGAGAGTGCGGGGTCACAGGGTGTACAGGAGGAGAGAGTGCGGGGTCACAGGGTGTACAGGAGGAGAGAGTGAGGGGTCACAGGGTGTACAGGAGGAGAGAGTGCGGGGTCACAGGGTGTACAGGAGGAGAGAGTGCGGGGTCACAGGGTGTACAGGAGGAGAGAGTGAGGGGTCACAGGGTGTACAGGAAGAGAGAGTGCGGGGTCACAGGGTGTACAGGAAGAGAGAGTGCGGGGTCACAGGGTGTACAGGAGGAGAGAGTGCGGGGTCACAAGGTGTACAGGAGGAGAGAGTGTGGGGTCATAGGGTGTACAGGAGGAGAGAGAGCGGGATCAGAGTGTACAGGAGGAGAGAGTGCGGGGTCACAGGGTGTACAGGAGGAGAGTGCGGGGTCACAGGGTGTACAGGAGGAGAGTGCGGGGTCACAGGATGTACAGGAGGAGAGAGTGTGGGGTCACAGGGTGTACAGGAGGAGAGAGTGTGGGGTCATAGGGTGTACAGGAGGAGAGAGTGCGGGGTCACAGGGTGTACAGGAGGAGAGAGTGTGGGGTCACAGGGTGTACAGGAGGAGAGAGTGTGGGGTCATAGGGTGTACAGGAGGAGAGAGTGCGGGGTCACAGGGTGTACAGGAGGAGAGTGCGGGGTCACAGGGTGTACAGGAGGAGAGTGCGGGGTCACAGGGTGTACAGGAGGAGAGTGCGGGATCACAGGGTGTACAGGAGGAGAGTGCGGGGTCACAGGATGTAAAGGAGGAGAGAGTGTGGGGTCACAGGGTGTACAGGAGGAGAGAGTGTGGGGTCACAGGGTGTACAGGAGGAGAGAGTGTGGGGTCACAGGGTGTACAGGAGGAGAGAGTGTGGGGTCATAGGGTGTACAGGAGGAGAGAGTGCGGGGTCACAGGGTGTACAGGAGGAGAGTGCGGGGTCACAGGGTGTACAGGAGGAGAGTGCGGGGTCACAGGGTGTACAGGAGGAGAGTGCGGGGTCACAGGATGTAAAGGAGGAGAGAGTGTGGGATCACAGAGTGTACAGGAGGAGAGAGAGCGGGATCAGAGTGTACAGGAGGAGAGTGCGGGATCACAGGGTGTACGGGGGGAGAGTGCGGGATCACAGGGTGTACAGGAGGAGAGTGCGGGATCACAGGGTGTACAGGAGGAGAGTGCGGGGTCACAGGGTGTACGGGGGGAGAGTAACTCTTCTCACAAGCCCTCAGTCCTGATGCAACCAGTGGGTGGGCTCTTGGGAGGAGTTATGCAAATATCAAATGCATTGATGGGTAGATGTCAGTCTGGAGAAGTGGGCGTTCCTAGGCGGGATGTATTTGCATGCAGACTGGCTTAGGTAATGTCAATATGTGCTGTTTAGCCTATAACGGTGCAACGGGCCGGAGTTTTAATACCACAACCTAAATATAGAGTATGAGAAGTAATAGTAACAAGTTTCAGATTTTAGAATGAGTCCTCAGAGACCACAGAGAGTTTGGTATGACAGTAATGGCTCATTGTTATGCTTTGAGAGTGTATGACTGCCCCCTTGCGGCAGAGCTGGGGTAATGCAATTTTAAAGTACATGCAGTTTCAGGTCTTTTTCAGATGGGTTTGCACTCCTCTCGCAGCATTTAGGATGTAGGTACATACACTATATTGCCCCAAGTATCGGGACGCCTGCCTTTCCACACACATGACCTTTAATGGCCCCCCCAGTCTTAGTCCGTAGGGTTCAATATTGAGTTGGCCCCGCCCTTTCCACACACATGACCTTTAATGGCCCGTCCCAGTCTTAGTCCGTAGGGTTCAATATTGAGTTGGCCCCGCCCTTTGCAGCTATAACATCTTCAACTCTTCTGGGAAGGCCCCCCACAAGGTTTAGGAGGGTGTCTATGGGAAGGTTGGACCATTCTTCCAGAAGCACATTTGTCAGGTCAGGCACTGATGTCGGGGGAGGAGGCCTGGCTCGCAGTCTCCGCTCTAATTCATCCCAAAGGTGTTCTATGGGGTTGAGGTCAGGACTCTGTGCAGGACAGTCAAGTTCCTCCACCCCAAACTGGCTCCTCCATGTCTTTATGGACCTTGCTTTGTGCACTGGTGTGCAGTCATGTTGGAACAGGAAGGGGCCATCCCCAAACTCCTCCCACAAAGTTGGGAGCATGAAATTGTCCAAAATGTCGCCTTAAGAGTTCCCTTCACTGAAACTAGGAGGCCAAGCCCAACTCCTGAAAAACAGCCCCACACCATAATCCCCCCTCCACCAAATTACACTTGGCACAATGCAGTCAGGCAAGTACCGTTCTCCTGGCAACCGCCAAACCCAGACACATCCATCGGATGGCCAGACACAGAAGCGTGGTCACTCCAGAGAACATGTCTCCCCTGCTCTAGAGTCCAGTGGCGGCATGCTTTACACCACGGCATCCGACGCTTTGCATTGCACTTGGTGATGTAAGGCTTGGATGCAGCTGCTCGGCCATGGAAACCCATTCCATGAAGCTCTCTACGCACTGTTGTTGGGCTCATCTGAAGGCCACACCAAGTTTGGAGGTCTTTAGCTATTGACTCTGCAGACAGTTGGTGACTTCTGCGCACTGTGCGCTTCAGCATGCGCTGACCCCGCCCTGTCATGTGACGTGGCCTACCACTTGGTGGCTGAGTGGCTGTTGTTCCCAGTGGCTTCCACTTTGTTATAATCCCACTAACAGTTGAGCGTGGAATATTTAGTAGCCAGGAAATGTCACGGATGGACTTATTGCCCAGGTGACCACCTATCACGGGACCACGCTTGGAGTCACTGAGCTCCTGAGAGCGACCCATTCTTTCACCAATGTTTGCATTCATTATATCGGCTCTCCCCGGACCCCGCATTCACTATATCCGCTCTCCCCGGGCCCCGCATTCACTATATCCGCTCTCCCCGGACCCCGCATTCACTATATCTGCTCTCCCCGGACCCCGCATTCACTATATCCGCTCTCCCCGGGCCCCGCATTCACTATATCTGCTCTCCCCGGACCCCGCATTCACTATATCCGCTCTCCCTGGACCCCACATTCACTATATCCGCTCTCCCCGGACCCCGCATTCATTATATCCACTCTCCCCGGACCCCGCATTCACTATATCCGCTCTCCCCGGACCCCGCATTCACTATATCCGCTCTCCCCGGACCCCGCATTCACTATATCCGCTCTCCCCGGACCCCGCATTCACTATATCCGCTCTCCCCGGACCCCGCATTCACTATATCCGCTCTCCCCGGACCCTGCATTCACTATATCCGCTCTCCCACAGTACACAGAACATGGAAATGCAATTATTATAGTAAATATAAACTGCTAAATACCTTTTGTCATCAGCAGTATATAGCAGTCGTTACTATCAGTACGTATCAGTGTTCGGCCGAGCGCTGGTTAATCTTGTAGGAGGAGTTATCATTCTCCTCTGACTGTCCTGTGAGGCTGCACAACCCCGGAACCACTGTCTGGACAGCGCTGATTAGCCCTTTGCTGATCACATGCACCCTCCCAAAAGTAAAAAGAAACTCTAGCAATACACACTAAACTGAGCATGCGCACAGTGTCTTCCATGGCTCCGTACTATCAGCAGATGGATTGGAGACAGTAGAAGGGGAGGATCAGAGAAAACAGGATCAAACAGCCTTTTTACACAATGCGGAGGATTAACCCCTTAGGTTCCACAGTGAGTATAACAAGCATGCTTTGCTGCATCTACAGACTGATTGTACTGTTGGGGGTTCAGGAACACTTTAACTGCTCCTAAAATTGAGCAATTGACAGCATAAAGTTCAGCCAGTAAAATCTTTGGCTCCAACGGGAGGATTGGGGTTACCTTAAGATGGTGTGCGGTTGTGTACAGTTTGCCACAACCATCGAAGTCGCAGCGAAAGGCCTTCTCGTTTGTCTGCGGGGGTTTTGCCGTTACTCGAGGCCCGTGACCTTGTAGAACAATCTGCCGGATAGAAAACAAGAATGAAAATCTAAAGTAAACGTTTCATTGTGACAACGTCTCAGCATCACACCAAAGGAAACGAGAAAGATGAACTGCACACGTCCGTCACATCCTTCTCCATCCTTTCTGTACAAACTGGGTTCCCGAAGTCTCTCCTGATATGTTTTATCCCCCAGATCTATCCATCCTCCTGCTGGTGACCCCTCTAGTGATCTATATAGAGGAATCAGGACCTCCTCCTCCTGCTGGTGACCCCTCTAGTGATCTATATAGAGGAATCAGGACCTCCTTCCTCCCGCCGGTGACCCCTCTAGTGATAGATTTATATAGAGGAATCAGGACCTCCTTCCTCCTGCCGGTGACCCCTCTAGTGATAGATCTATATAGAGGAATCAGGACCTCCTTCCTCCTGCCGGTGACCCCTCTAGTGATATATAGATCTATATAGAGGAATCAGGACCTCCTTCCTCCTGCCGGTGACCCCTCTATTGATATAAAGGTCTATATAGAGGAATCAGGACCTCCTTCCTCCTGCCGGTGACCCCTCTAGTGATAGGATCTATATAGAGGAATCAGGACCTCCTTCCTCCTGCTGGTGACCCCTCTAGTGATAGGATCTATATAGAGGAATCAGGACCTCCTTCCTCCTGCTGGTGACCCCTCTAGTGATATAAAGGTCTATATAGAGGAATCAGGACCTCCTTCTCCTGCCGGTGACCCCTCTAGTGATCTATATAGAGGAATCAGGACCTCCTCCTCATGCTGGTGACCCCTCTAGTGATCTATATAGAGGAATCAGGAGCTCCTTCCTCCTGCCGGTGACCCCTCTAGTGATCTATATAGAGGAATCAGGACCTCCTCCTCCTGCTGGTGACCCCTCTAGTGATCTATATAGAGGAATCAGGACCTCCTTCCTCCTGCCAGTGACCCCTCTACTGATAGGATCTATATAGAGGAATCAGGACCTCCTTCCTCCTGCTGGTGACCCCCCTAGTGATATAAAGATCTATATAGAGGAATCAGGACCTCCTTCCTCGCGCCGGTGACCCCTCTAGTGATATGAAGATCTATATAGAGGAATCAGGACCTCCTTCCTCCTGCCGGTGACCCCTCTAGTGATATGAAGATCTATATAGAGGAATCAGGACCTCCTGCCGGTGAGCCCTCTAGTGATAGGATCTATATAGAGGAATCGGGACCTCCTTCCTCCCGCCGGTGACCCCTCTAGTGATATGAAGATCTATATAGAGGAATCAGGACCTCCTTTCTCCTGCCGGTGACCCCTCTAGTGATAGGATCTATATAGAGGAATCAGGACCTCCTTCCTCCTGCCGGTGACCCCTCTAGTGATAGGATCTATATAGAGGAATCAGGACCTCCTTCCTCCTGCCGGTGACCCCTCTAGTGATAGGATCTATATAGAGGAATCTGGACCTCCTTCCTCCTGCCGGTGACCCCTCTAGTGACATAAAGATCTATATAGAGGAATCAGGACCTCCTTCCTCCTGCCGGTGACCCCTCTAGTGACATAAAGATCTATATAGAGGAATCAGGACCTCCTTCCTCCTGCCGGTGACCACTCTATTAAATGTTACAAAACTGAACACACTCAGGAGTTCCCCAACAAATGATGATCCCAAACCTGCATTTTCTTCTCCGTCTCGGATTCGGTGATTAAGGTGCCGCCAGCCACATTCTCTCCACCTTCGATCGACACCTGAAACAAATCCGACATTCTGTAACACTGTCCTGAGGAAGAACGATCCACAGTGATCAGCTGACCTCCTGAAGAGCAAGCTTTACCTTGGCGGCGTATTGTTCTAAAGCGCTGATCGTGTCCGGGTCGATGGTGGCTTCTCCCGTGTGTAGTCCGGCCACCGTGCCGTCTGCCTGGATAGCCAGGATGGTGTCGGGCTGAGGCACCTGCACCGTGTGGTGGATATACGCCGTCGTGCCATCTTCGAGCTGCACGGCCTGGACGGAGCTCTGGTCATAGGATTCTGCCAGAACGGAACACAGAGACCGCCATGTTTCTCTACAGGAAGAGTTCCAGTAAATCGTCTTTCAACGTCACGTATACAGAATTGTCAGACGTATTTATAAAAAAAGGGGCTTCGTTATAAATATCGGGGTGATCAGCGACCTTTTACTTCACAGGTACATCAACACGGACAACGAGGACATGAGGGTGAAAAGGCTTTCCCGCTTCATCAGGGCTTGAAAGCTTCCCCCCCCCCCCCTCATCAGGGCTTGAAAGCTTCCCCCCCTTCATCAGGGCTTGAAAGCTTCCCCCCCCCCCCTCATCAGGACTTGAAAGCTTCCCCCCCTTCATCGGGGCTTGAAAGCTTCCCCCCCTTCATCGGGGCTTGAAAACTCCCCCCCCTTCATCGGGGCTTGAAAACTCCCTCCCTTCATCAGGACTTGAAAAGCTTCCCCCCCTTCATCAGGACTTGAAAGCTTCCCCCCCTTCATGGGGACTTGAAAGCTTCCCCCCTTCAATGGGGCTTGAAAGCATCCCCCCTTCATCAGGACTTGAAAGCTTCCCCCCTTCATCAGGACTTGAAAGCTTCCCCCCCTTCATCAGGACTTGAAAGCTTCCCCCCTTCATCAGGACTTGAAAGCATCCCCCCTTCATCGGGACTTGAAAAGCTTCCCCCCTTCATCGGGACTTGAAAAGCTTCCCCCCCTTCATCAGGACTTGAAAGCATCCCCCCTTCATCAGGACTTGAAAGCATCCCCCCTTCATCAGGACTTGAAAGCATCCCCCCTTCATCAGAGCTTGAAAGCTTCCCCCCTTCATCAGAGCTTGAAAGCTTCCCCCCTTCATCAGAGCTTGAAAGCTTCCCCCCTTCATCAGGACTTGAAAAGCTTCCCTCCTTCATCAGGACTTGAAAAGCTTCCCCCCTTCATCAGGACTTGAAAAGCTTCCCCCCTTCATCGGGACTTGAAAAGCTTCCCCCCTTCATCAGGACTTGAAAAGCTTCCCCCCTTCATCAGGACTTGAAAAGCTTCCCCCCTTCATCAGGACTTGAAAAGCTTCCCCTCTTCATCAGGACTTGAAAAGCTTCCCCCCTTCATCAGGACTTGAAAAGCTTCCCCCCTTCATCAGGACTTGAAAAGCTTCCCCCCTTCATCGGGACTTGAAAAGCTTCCCCCCTTCATCGGGACTTGAAAAGCTTCCCCCCTTCATCAGGACTTGAAAAGCTTCCCCCCTTCATCAGGACTTGAAAAGCTTCCCCCCTTCATCAGGACTTGAAAAGCTTCCCCCCTTCATCAGGACTTGAAAGCTTCCCCCCTTCATCGGGACTTGAAAACCTCCCCCCTTCATCAGGACTTGAAAGCTTCCCCCCTTCATCGGGACTTGAAAGCTTCCCCCCTTCATCAGGACTTGAAAGCTTCCCCCCCTTCATCAGGACTTGAAAACCTCCCCCCTTCATCGGGACTTGAAAGCTTCCCCCCTTCATCAGGACTTGAAAGCTTCCCCCCTTCATCGGGACTTGAAAGTTTCCCCCCTTCATCGGGACTTGAAAGTTTCCCCCCTTCATCGGGACTTGAAAGCTTCCCCCCCTTCATCAGGACTTGAAAACTTCCCCCCTTTATCAGGACTTGAAAACTTCCCCCCTTTATCAGGGCTTGAAAGCTTCCCCCCTTCATCAGGGCTTGAAAGCTTCCCACCATCGATACTGTGCTGGGCATAGAGATGGGTGAAGGAAAGATGGCCGCCACACAGGTCACATGCCTGATGAAGGGGTCCTGCGAGACCCCCGAAATACTGCCTTGCTGTAACTATGTGATCGTTCATTAAAGCTTTTGGACCCGTATTGGTGATCCTCGGTGTGTTGGTGACATTCCCCCTTGCCTATCAGTAACAGGACACACTTGCCACTTCCTACTACATGTAGTACCGCCACGCTAGCATCCCTTTTTATACCTGGAAAATGTAAAGTCCCGGTTTGACTTGAACGCCCCTCCTACATGTCAGCCACATATCTGACGCCGCAGGATGTTGTATCAGTCTGCTCATTGACATGACTATCTTGGCCTTTGATACCTATTGCTCCTCTGCCGGATGGGAGGTTACTTTGCCCTTTAGGATGAACACAGGGAGGGCATATGAACCAAGCACCCCAGCACTTACATAGTTAGTCTGGCTGAAAAAAAGAAAAAAGTCCAACCAGTTCAACCATTAAAAAAAAAAAGTTCTAATCCTACACCCAGAGTTGATCCAGAGGAAGGCAAAAAAAAAACCCAGCAAAGCACGATCCAATCAGCTCCTTTTGCAAGGTAACACTGCGCCAAGCATCCTGCCTAGTCTGTATATAATGAAATCCGCGTACCTTTGGTAGAGTGATGGATGTAAGCGGTGGTCCCGTCTTCCAGCTGCACAGCCTGCCCATCCTCCAGGCGGAGACTGTCTGCAAGGAAAATGTCGAAGAATATCAGAAACTAAACGAACTTTAAGTCAATCTCAATGTGTAAATGAGAGTTTCACCGATACCGGTACTCGTGGAAATGCTCCGATATCGAAACCCATAACTTCAGGTTCTGTTCTGTGAGAGGTCAGCAGGATTCCCCTGCTGACAGCTGAAATATAAATGACAAAAAGCTGGGAAAAACCCCCCCAAAAAACGGTCAATTACCAGTTGTTAACCCCTTGAGGTCGACAGTGACCAAAAATGCGGCAGATGGGCCTTGACGCCGAGCGGCCGCATATTTGTGTACCATTCAAAAACACATACAGTTGTGTACAAAATAATAGCCGTGTGATGAAAAAAGTGACTAAAGCTGCAAATCCTTCTAATCCTTTTATTTCCATCCACACAAATGCATTGGGAACACGACACATTCTATTCCAAATCACAACATGAAGAAAAATACATCAAATTTGTGTTGTTCCTCTAAAAAAAATGGAAGAAAAGTGAATATTAGACGGTTCAAAAAAAATGGCCGTGTTTGTATTCTTCTTTACAAACTCCAACATTCACTATATAAACTGAGAAATGTTTGAAGATTTTGCTTTCCTTTGAATGACTTCATGAATATTTGGTTGTAGTCGCACTGTTTCTGAGAACTGCTGTACATCTGTGTTGCATGGAGTCCCCCAACTTCTGGCCCCTGTGATCAGGTATTCCAGCCCAGGATGATTGGACCACATTCCACAGTTCTTCTCTATTTCTTGGTTTGGCCTCAGAAACGGCATTTTTGATGTCACCCCACAAGTTTTCTATTGGATGAAGATCCGGGGATTGGTCTGGCCACTCCATAACGTCCATCTTGTTGGTCTGGAACCAAGATGTTGCCCGTTTACTGGTGTGTTTGGGGTCGTTGTCTTGTTGGAACCCCCATTTCAAGGGCATTTCCTCTTCAGCATAAGGCAGCATGACCTCTTCAAGTATTCTGATGGATTCAAACTGATCCATGATCCCTGGTATGCGATAAATAGGCCCAACACCGTAGTATGAGAAACATCCCCATATCATGATGCTTGCACCACCATGCTTCACGGTCTTCACAGTGTACTGTGGCTTGAATTCAGTGTTTGGAGGTCGTCTGACAAACTGTCTCCGCCCACTAGACCCAAAAAGAACAATCTTACTTCCATCAGCCCACAAAATGTTGCCCCATTTCTCTTTAGGCCGGTCAATGTGCTCTTTGGCAGATTGTAACCTCTTCAGCACACGTCTTTTTCCCAACAGTGGGACTTTGCGGGGACTTCTTTCAGATAGCTTGGCTTCACATCGGCGTCTTCTAATTGTAACAGTCCTCACAGGGAACGTCACACCTTCTTTCATCTTCCTGGAGCTGATTGTTGGCTGAGTCCTCACAGGGAACGTCACACCTTCTTTCATCTTCCTGGAGCTGATTGTTGGCTGAGTCCGCGCCATGTTGGCTATTCTTCTATCCATTCCAATGGTAGTTTTTCGCTTTCTTCCACGTCTTTCAGGTTTTGGTTGCCATTTTAAAGCATTTGCCATCATTTTAGCTGAGCAGCCGATCATTTTCTGCACTTCTTTATATGTTTTCCCCTCCAATCAACTTTTTAATCAAGGTACGCTGTTCTTCTGAACAATGTCTGGAACGACCCATTTTCCTCAGAATTTCAGAGAGAAATGCACTGTAACCAGCATGTACAACATTTGCTGCCTTCCTTCCTTAAATAAGGGCAATCATTGCCACCTGTTTATCAAAGAATGAATGACGTCACTAATAGAACTCCACACGGCTATTATTTTGAACACGCCCCTTTCAATGAGTGATTCAATGACACAGAATCAGCAGCATGCATGTCATGACTGTCGGGTCTGTTGGATTTCTATGACTCTACTACACCTGCTAGGAAATTATTTGCCATGTAGAAATATCATTTCCACCAAAAACAGTGATTGATCCGGTTAGTGATGTCTGACGGCTATTATTTTGAACACAACTGTATGTGCTAGGAGCGTGCACCCTGCGCGCTCCCAGCACATATGTTGGGTGATTCACGGAAAGGTCCCGATCTCCCCTTGCGATTGGGACCTTTTCAGATCGTGTGATGACAGTGAATCAAGGCGGTCACATGACCCTAAAACCCCGCCCTGCCTCCCGACATCTGAAACCTTTTAAAGGGCAGGGAGGTGCCGAAACAAAGAGGTTAAGGAGCAAGGCCGCAGCGTCCTTAACCCCTTGGTGCTGGCCGAACGCAAATGTGCGGCCTCCCAACGTCTGGGCCTAGACGCCGAGCGACCGCACATTTGCATTCTATTAAATAAAAAACATATGTGCTGAGAGCGAGTGCCCTGCGCGCTCCCATCACACATGTCCAGAACTCACAGAAAGGTCCCGATCATCTCTTTCGATCGGGACCTTTCCTGATCATGTGACTGCTGTGACGGCGTGTCAAGGTGGTCACATGATCCTAAACTCCGCCTGCTGGCTTCTGAAACTCTTAAAGAGGCGGGAGGTGCCAGTGCCAAGGGGTTAACAACTTCTGCGGGGCCCTATAGTAGAAATACTGTTACAGGCCGACAC
>NW_028318710.1:0-70000 GCF_062004578.1 Staurois parvus | reverse complement strand
AATCACAGCTCACACAGTATTTCTCAATGACTGCAAGAATGCAGACAGAGAGAAAGAGAAATGATTGCTTTTACATCCTATATGGGTGTAAAAGCAATCAGTGTAAAAAAAAAATCTTCATCACCCCCCACAAGTAGTGCAGTGTCACCATGGTGACACTGTACTGCTAGGGTGACAATATGTAAAAAAAATAAATAAATAAATAATAATATAAAAAAATAAAATAAAAATGTAAAAAAAAATGTTTAAAAATTATAATTTTTGGTTATAAACCAATTTGGATTTTTTTTTTACTAAAAAAATAACGGAATACATTTTGGCCGAGATTTATGATGAAATATTATTTATTTGCAAAATTTTATAAAAAAAACACTTTTTTTCAAAATTTTTGGACTTTTTCATTACATAGTAAAAAAAATAAAAATCCCAGCGGTGAATAAATACCACCAAAATAAAGCTTTATCTGTCTCAAAAAAATGCTAAAAATTTCATATGGGTACAGTGTTGCATGACCGCGCAATTGTCATTCAAAGTGTGATAGCGCTGAAAGCTGAAAATTGCCCTGGACAGGAAGGGGGGGGAAGTGTCCGGACTGGAAGGGGGGGAAAGTGTCCGGACTGGAAGGGGGGGAAAGTGTCCGGACTGGAAGGGGGGGAAAGTGTCCGGACTGGAAGGGGGGGAAAGTGTCCGGACTGGAAGGGGGGGAAAGTGTCCGGACTGGAAGGGGGGGGAAAGTGTCCGGACTGGAAGGGGGGGAAAAGTGTCCGGACTGGAAGGGGGGGAAAGTGTCCAGACTGGAAGGGGGGAAAGTGTCCGGACTGGAAGGGGGGAAAGTGTCCGGACTGGAAGGGGGGGAAAGTGTCCGGACTGGAAGGGGGGGAAAGTGTCCGGACTGGAAGGGGGGGAAAGTGTCCGGACTGGAAGGGGGGGAAAGTGTCCGGACTGGAAGGGGGGGAAGTGTCCGGACTGGAAGGGGGGGAAGTGTCCGGACTGGAAGGGGGGGAAAGTGTCCAGACTGGAAGGGGGGAAAGTGTCCGGACTGGAAGGGGGGAAAGTGTCCGGACTGGAAGGGGGGGAAAGTGTCCGGACTGGAAGGGGGGGAAAGTGTCCGGACTGGAAGTGGTTAAAATCCGAAGTTTACCCCCAGTTCACACCTATGCGGCCGTGCGGGCCGCGTTTTGCTCGGGCACGAGAGCGCATTCATTTGAATGGACTCCCGTGTCACGCAAGGAAAGAAGTCCCTGCACTACTTTGGAGAACGCAGCCCGCACGGGAACTTCGGTTCGCAGTACGGTTGCGTTTCCCAGTGCGGGCGGAGTGTCCTTAGAACTAATGGCACCTGCCCACGGGTCCGTAATTCTCTGTGCGGGTGGTGCGGCAGCACGGATATTCGTGCAAATCCGCAGGGGCACCACCCGCACAGATGTGAACCAAGACTTAAAGTGGAACTACGTAAAAAAAAGAATAACTAAAAAAAAAAAAAGTTATACTGTAGCGAAGAACAACTTTTTTTCCCCCGGATGGAATGGAGAGGGTTTTCGTTGCTGTCTGAGCCCCCGATAGCAGATTCACCCTGGTCACCATTATCCTACATTTTGGGTTGTCACCAGTGCAGGAAGAGAGGGAAGATCTCTCTATTGGGACGCCAGTTCTGAATTCCCTCACTTTGGGGAGGAGGGGGGGGGAGATTTCCTCACACTTCCTGCTATGGTCATGGAAAAGGACGCGCAGGGAAATCTCCACAATGGGACACAACTGGCAAAAAAAACAAAAAACATAGGTTACACCTCCACCCCCCCTCCCCCATCTACTCAAAAAATTAAGAAAAAAAAAAGTTCAATCCACTTTATTATGCCTATACTATGTCTTTCCTGGCTCCTCCCCCCCATCGACATGCTGACATTTTTAACTATTTCCTGTCCGGCCGTTGTATATAAACAATCGAACGGTGACAGTGAAGGGCCTCCCCGCCCCCTGCTTGCCCTCCGGACACAGTGGAACACCAATCATCGGACAGAACCTCTGTGCGAGGTCCCGATCATGTGATCGCTGACTGGCCAATCAGCAATCACATGCAGAGTAGTAAGCACTGGAAGGGGGGAAGTGTCAGACTTGAAGTGATTAAGCTCAGTGATGTCATTGTTGGGTCTCTGTGCTTCTCTATGCAGTGCGGGCAGATCATGGCTGGTGGGAGGGGCCGGCAGGGTGCTGTACATAGCTACCTGAAAACATCCCAGCACCCTGCGGCGTCAGTCCTCCTCTCAGGAGCCCTCTGCAGTGGGAGGAGTTATGCAAATATCAGAACGTCATAATGGGTGGGGTCAGTGAAGAGTGGGCGTTCCTAGGCTGGCTGTATTTGCATAGGTAGCGCCCACATGTGATGCTGAGCCTCCATGATTGTAAGAACTGACATCCAATGAATGAAAGGGGCGGGAAATGCAGGTTTTCAGGAGTTGCTCCTCTCTGTAAGTAGTGAACGTAGTTCTGGGGGCACAGATGAAGGACGATGCAGCGGGGTCACTGTACCTGTCACGGCCTCGGTGAGACACAGGGTGACATGCTGGCCCTCCCCGCCTCCTCCGGTGAACTCCGCCATTCCTTGGGAGTCACGGTTTATCTGAGCCAACAACATGTTTTTTACCTGGAAGACAGGAAAGTCGGGTTAGTTATTACAGCATTGACAGGATCCCATCACAGACCATCACGTCCGCTGTCACAGACCACACAGACCATCGCGTCCGCTGTCACAGACCATACAGACCATCGCATCCGCTGTCACAGACCATACAGACCATCGCATCCGCTGTCACAGACCATACAGACCATCGCATCCGCTGTCACAGACCATACAGACCATCGTGTCCGCTGTCACAGACCATCGCATCCGCTGTCACAGACCATACAGACCATCGTGTCCGCTGTCACAGACCATACAGACCATACGTGTCCGCTGTCACAGACCATACAGACCATACGTGTCCGCTGTCACAGACCATCGCATCCGCTGTCACAGACCATCGCATCCACTGTCACAGACCATCGCGTCCGCTGTCACAGACCATACAGACCATCGTGTCCGCTGTCACAGACCATACAGACCATCGCGTCCGCTGTCACAGACCATACAGACCATCGTGTCCGCTGTCACAGACCATACGTGTCCACTGTCACAGACCATACGTGTCCGCTGTCACAGACCATACAGACCATCGCGTCCGCTGTCACAGACCATCATGTCCGCTGTCACAGACCATACGTGTCCACTGTCACAGACCATACAGACCATACGTGTCCGCTGTCACAGACCATACAGACCATACGTGTCCGCTGTCACAGACCATACAGACCATACGTGTCCGCTGTCACAGACCATACGTGTCCGCTGTCACAGAGCATACATGTCCGCTGTCACAGACCATACAGACCATCGCGTCCGCTGTCACAGAGCATACGTGTCCGCTGTCACAGACCATACAGACCATCGCGTCCGCTGTCACAGACCATACAGACCATCGCGTCCGCTGTCACAGACCATCGCGTCCGCTGTCACAGACCATCGCGTCCGCTGTCACAGACCATCGCGTCCGCTGTCACAGACCATCGCGTCCGCTGTCACAGACCATACGTGTCCACTGTCACAGACCATACGTGTCCACTGTCACAGATCATACAGACCATACGTGTCCGCTGTCACAGACCATACGTGTCCGCTGTCACAGACCATACAGACCATCGCGTCCGCTGTCACAGACCATACAGACCATCGCGTCCGCTGTCACAGACCATACGTGTCCGCTGTCACAGACCATACAGACCATCGCGTCCGCTGTCACAGACCATACAGACCATCGCGTCCGCTGTCACAGACCATTGCGTCCGCTGTCACAGACCATACAGACCATCGCGTCCGCTGTCACAGACCATTGCGTCCGCTGTCACAGACCATACAGACCATCGCGTCCGCTGTCACAGACCATACAGACCATACGTGTCCACTGTCACAGACCATACGTGTCCGCTGTCACAGACCATCGTGTCCGCTGTCACAGACCATACAGACCATCGCGTCCGCTGTCACAGACCATACGTGTCCACTGTCACAGACCATACAGACCATACGTGTCCACTGTCACAGAGCATACGTGTCCGCTGTCACAGACCATACGTGTCCACTGTCACAGACCATACGTGTCCACTGTCACAGACCATACGTGTCCACTGTCACAGACCATACAGACCATACAGACCATACGTGTCCGCTGTCACAGAGCATACGTGTCCACTGTCACAGACCATCGCGTCCGCTGTCACAGAGCATACGTGTCCGCTGTCACAGACCATACAGACCATCGCGTCCGCTGTCACAGACCATCGCGTCCGCTGTCACAGACCATCGCGTCCGCTGTCACAGACCATACGTGTCCACTGTCACAGACCATAAAGACCATACATGTCCGCTGTCACAGACCATACAGGTCCGCTGTCACAGACCATACAGACCATCGCGTCCGCTGTCACAGACCATACGTGTCCGCTGTCACAGACCATACAGACCATCGCGTCCGCTGTCACAGACCATACAGACCATCGCGTCCGCTGTCACAGACCATACAGACCATACGTGTCCACTGTCACAGACCATACAGACCATACGTGTCCGCTGTCACAGACCATCGTGTCTGCTGTCACAGACCATACAGACCATCGCGTCCGCTGTCACAGACCATACAGACCATACGTGTCCACTGTCACAGAGCATACGTGTCCACTGTCACAGAGCATACGTGTCCACTGTCACAGACCATACGTGTCCACTGTCACAGACCATACGTGTCCACTGTCACAGACCATACGTGTCCACTGTCACAGACCATACGTGTCCACTGTCACAGACCATACGTGTCCGCTGTCACAGATCATACAGACCATACGTGTCCGCTGTCACAGAGCATACGTGTCCGCTGTCACAGACCATACGTGTCCACTGTCACAGACCATACGTGTCCACTGTCACAGACCATACAGACCATCGCATCCGCTGTCACAGACCATACATGTCCACTGTCACAGACCATACAGACCATCGCGTCCGCTGTCACAGACCATCGCGTCCGCTGTCACAGACCATACAGACCATACGTGTCCGCTGTCACAGACCATACGTGTCCGCTGTCACAGACCATACAGACCATCGCGTCCGCTGTCACAAAGCATACGTGTCCACTGTCACAGACCATACAGACCATCGCATCCGCTGTCACAGACCATACGTGTCCGCTGTCACAGACCATACAGACCATCGCGTCTACTGTCACAGACCATACAGACCATCGCGCCCGCTGTCACAGACCATACGTGTCCACTGTCACAGACCATACAGACCATATGTGTCCGCTGTCACAGATCATACAGACCATACGTGTCCGCTGTCACAGATCATACAGACCATACGTGGCCGCTGTCACAGACCATACGTGTCCGCTGTCACAGACCATACAGACCATACGTGTCCGCTGTCACAGACCATACAGACCATACGTGTCCGCTGTCACAGACCATACAGACCATACGTGTCCGCTGTCACAGACCATACGTGTCCGCTGTCACAGACCATCGCGTCCACTGTCACAGACCATCGCGTCCACTGTCACAGACCATACAGACCATAGCGTCCGCTGTCACAGACCATCGCGTCCGCTGTCACAGACCATCGCGTCCGCTGTCACAGACCATACAGACCATCGCGTCCGCTGTCACAGACCATACAGACCATCGCGTCCGCTGTCACAGACCATACACAGCACACTCCTGAAATTCGGCTTGGACTGAGTGGGAAACGATTAGAACCTCTGCTAGGTTTTGTATTGGTCTGTCCCCGTGGGGTGATGTGACATCACTTCCTGTCCCAGCGACAATGTGTCTAGGGGACAAGAAGTGATGGGCTATTTCTCCAGCAGGGACAGAGCTGACACGGTTAAAACTAGTGATGCACCGATAGATCGGCCGCCAAAATTATCGGCCCAAAGTAGGATTAACAGCGTTTTGCCCATAGAAGTGCCAATAATGATAACTGACTTCAATGTAAAATCGCGTCCCACTGACTTCAATGTAAAATCGTGTCCCACTGACTTCAATGTAAAATCGCGTCCCACTGACTTCAATGTAAAATCGCGTCCCACTGACTTCAATGTAAAATCGTGTCCCACTGACTTCAATGCTAACTTGACTCCTGTTGACCTCAATGCTAAATCGGCTCCCGTTGACTTCAATGCAAAATCGCCTCCCAGTGACTTATGCAAAAATGTCTCTCATTGACTCCAATGCATAAACTCCTCTTATTGACTTCAATGCAAAAACGCTCCCCCACTGACTTCAATGCAAAATCACGTCTATTTACATTTTTAATTTGATATACATTTCATTTTACTTTCCATCCAATGTTTGTGTTACTTTCGATAAAAGTTATTTTACGTTAATGGATTGTATTTCTGAGTTCATATTAACTAAAAAGTCGAATACAAAACAATTAAATAAAAAAATTACCTCAGACTGTCTACTTTCCAAAAAGGGGTCATTTGGGGGGATTTGTACCATCCTGACATTTGGGGGGATTTGTACCGTCCTGACATTGGGGGGGATTTGTACCGTCCTGACATTGGGGGGGATTTGTACCGTCCTGACGTTTGGGGGGGATTTGTACCGTCCTGACCTTTGGGGGGGATTTGTACCGTCCTGACCTTTGGGGGGGATTTGTACCGTCCTGACCTTTGGGGGGATTTGTACAGTCCTGACATTGGGGGGGATTTGTACCGTCCTGACATTGGGGGGGATTTGTACCGTCCTGACATTGGGGGGGATTTGTACCGTCCTGACATTGGGGGGGATTTGTACCGTCCTGACATTGGGGGGGATTTGTACCGTCCTGACATTGGGGGGGATTTGTACCGTCCTGACATTGGGGGGGATTTGTACCGTCCTGACATTTGGGGGGGATTTGTACCGTCCTGACATTTGGGGGGGGATTTGTACCGTCCTGACATTTGGGGGGGATTTGTACCGTCCTGACATTTGGGGGGGATTTGTACCGTCCTGACATTGGGGGGGATTTGTACCGTCCTGACATTGGGGGGGATTTGTACCGTCCTGACATTTGGGGGGATTTGTACCGTCCTGACATTTGGGGGGATTTGTACCGTCCTGACATTGGGGGGGATTTGTACCGTCCTGACATTGGGGGGGATTTGTACCGTCCTGACATTGGGGGGGATTTGTACCGTCCTGACATTGGGGGGGGATTTGTACCGTCCTGACATTGGGGGGGATTTCTACCGTCCTGACATTTGGGGGGGATTTCTACCGTCCTGACATTGGGGGGGATTTGTACCGTCCTGACATTGGGGGGGATTTGTACCGTCCTGACATTGGGGGGGATTTGTACCGTCCTGACATTGGGGGGGATTTGTACCGTCCTGACATTTGGGGGGGATTTGTACCGTCCTGACATTTGGGGGGGATTTGTACCATCCTGACATTTGGGGGGGATTTGTACCGTCCTGACATTTGGGGGGGATTTGTACCGTCCTGACATTGGGGGGGATTTGTACCGTCCTGACATTGGGGGGGATTTGTACCGTCCTGACATTTGGGGGGATTTGTACCGTCCTGACATTTGGGGGGATTTGTACCGTCCTGACATTGGGGGGGATTTGTACCGTCCTGACATTGGGGGGGATTTGTACCGTCCTGACATTGGGGGGGATTTGTACCGTCCTGACATTGGGGGGGATTTGTACCGTCCTGACATTGGGGGGGGATTTGTACCGTCCTGACATTGGGGGGGATTTGTACCGTCCTGACATTTGGGGGGGATTTCTACCGTCCTGACATTGGGGGGGATTTGTACCGTCCTGACATTGGGGGGGATTTGTACCGTCCTGACATTTGGGGGGGATTTGTACCGTCCTGACATTTGGGGGGGATTTGTACCGTCCTGACATTGGGGGGGATTTGTACCGTCCTGACATTGGGGGGGATTTGTACCGTCCTGACATTGGGGGGGATTTGTACCGTCCTGACATTTGGGGGGGATTTGTACCGTCCTGACATTTGGGGGGGGGATTTGTACCGTCCTGACATTGGGGGGGATTTGTACCGTCCTGACATTGGGGGGGATTTGTACCGTCCTGACATTGGGGGGATTTGTACCGTCCTGACATTTGGGGGGGATTTGTACCGTCCTGACATTGGGGGGATTTGTACCGTCCTGACATTTGGGGGGATTTGTGTGTGTGTTGAAGACGTCACAGGACAAGATGCACATTTGTATCAGGATTATGTTACAATGTAACAAATGTATTTACCAAAAGTCCGTTTATGAAGGGAAGGCGACCGTGAGACACAGCAGATTGTCTCAGATTGTCCTGTATTGTCTGGAAAGTCGTGGAAAATTGACAAAATCAGTGTGAACGATCGGGAGAAAACCTTTGTCATGGGGACAGGATATCGCAATCTGCTGTGTGAGGGCGGCCATACATTATACAATTTTCCGTTAGATTTACCAAAACTTTATAATACGGGGTCAGGCCTAAACAATTAATTTGTATGCAATCAGGCCACGCCCCTGCACTACATAATGAAGGTAAATCGAAGAAAATTGTATCATGTATGGCCAGCTTTATACTCGACTATTTTGCGCATACTGTGATCTGCACTGTACATCCCATTCATACAATGTGGCCGGGGGGGGGGGGGAAGCCTGAGCTTCATGTAACATGCTTCTGTGATTGGAGGACAAGCATACTGAGCTCTCTGTATACAGGAATATATGGATCTGAATATATATATACACACGGCTGGAAAAAAATTAAAGGACGACGTTGTAATCCAAGTCGCATCAAGTCCATGACACTCCTGGGATATGGATCTGGTCAGGAAAGTCGCAGAGGGGGTTGCTCATCAGTTGCAGCTGCTTTGGTGTTCATGAAATTAACAGGGGAACTAGATGGGTAACAATGAGATGACCCCCAAAACAGGAATGGTTTTACAGGTGATATTTTTTCCCCTACTCATCTTTTCTTTTTTTCACTCGTTTTGCATTTGGCTCGGGTCGGTGTCACTACTGGTAGTATGAGGCCGTACCTGGACCCTACAGAGGTTGCACAGGCAGTCCAACGCCTCCAGGATGGCACATCAATACATGTCATTGCCAGAAGGTTTGCTGTGTCTCCCAGCACAGTCTCAAGAGCATGGAGGAGATTCCAGGAGACGAGAGCACGGAGTAGATTCCGGGAGACGAGAGCACGGAGGAGATTCCAGGAGACGAGAGCACGGAGGAGATTCCAGGAGACGAGAGCACGGAGGAGATTCCAGGAGACGAGAGCACGGAGGAGATTCCAGGAGACGAGAGCACGGAGGAGATTCCAGGAGACGAGAGCACGGAGGAGATTCCAGGAGACGAGAGCACGGAGGAGATTCCAGGAGACGAGAGCACAGAGGAGATTCCAGGAGACGAGAGCACGGAGGAGATTCCAGGAGACGAGAGCACGGAGGAGATTCCAGGAGACGAGAGCACGGAGGAGATTCCAGGAGACGAGAGCACGGAGGAGATTCCAGGAGACGAGAGCACGGAGGAGATTCCAGGAGACGAGAGCACGGAGGAGATTCCAGGAGACGAGAGCACGGAGGAGATTCCAGGAGACGAGAGCACGGAGGAGATTCCAGGAGACGAGAGCACGGAGGAGATTCCAGGAGACAGGCAGTTCCTCTAGGAGGGCCGGGCAGAGCCGTAGAAGGTCCTTAACCCATCAGCAGGACCGGTATCTGCTCCTTTGTACAAGGAGGAACAGGATGAGCCCTGCCAGAGCCCTACAAAATGACCTCCAGCAGGCCACTGGTGTGAATGTCTCTGACCAAACAATCAGAAACAGACTTCATGAGGGTGGTCTGAGGGCCCAACATCCTCTAGTGGGCCCTGTGCTCACAGCCCGGCACCATAGAGCTGGATTGGCATTTGCCATTGAACACCAGAATTGGCAGGTCCACCACTGGCACCCTGTGCTTTTCACAGATGAGAGCAGGTTCCCCCTGAGCACATGTGACAGACATGAAAGGGTCTGAAGATGCCGTGGAGAACATTCTGCTGCCTGTAACATGGTTCAGCATGGTGGTGGTGGGTCAGTGATGGTCTGGGGGGCATATCCATGGAGGGACACACAGACCTCTACAGGACAGACAATGGCACCCTGACTGCCATTAGGTATGGGGATGAAATCCTTGGACCCATTGTCAGACCCTATGCTGGTGCAGTGGGTCCTGGGTTCCTCCTGGTGCAGTGGGTCCTGGGTTCCTCCTGGTGCAGTGGGTCCTGGGTTCCTCCTGGTACACGACAATGCCTGGCCTCATGTGGGGGGAGTATGCAGGCAGTTCCTGGAGGATGAAGAAATTGATACCATTGAATGGCCCCCACGCTCGCCTGACCTAAATCCAATAGAACCCCTCTGGGATGTCATGTTTCAATCCATCCGACGCATCCAGGAGCTCAGTGATGTTCTGGTCCAGATCTGGGAGTAAATCCCCCAGGACACCATCCGTGGTCTCATTAGGACCCTCCCCCGACATTGTCAGGCATGCATACAAGCACGTGGGGGCCACACAGACTACTGAGGACCATTCTGAGTTGCTGCAATGACATTTCAGCAAAATGGACTCGCCAGCTGCATAATTTCTTCACTTTGATATTCGGGGTGTCTTTGAATTCAGTCCTCGGTAGGTCAATCATTTCCATTTCCATCAAATGATGGGGCGTCCTTACGTTCCTCACCCATCCCCCGTCCATGTCAGGATAGAGATCCAGCAGGAGATTCCTCCCCATTGAGATGGGTTTTCAAAGTGGTCCTTTCTTTTTTTTTTGAGCCGTGTATATGTATCTTAGGGTTCAACAAATCCCAGGCGCCTGGGTTCATACACTGCCTCTGACTCCAATGCAAAGTCGTGTTTTATTGACTCCAATGCAAAGTCGTGTCTTATTGACTCCAATACAAAGTCGTGTCTTATTGACTCCAATGCAAAGTCGTGTCTTATTGACTCCAATGCAAAGTCGTGTCTTATTGACTCCAATGCAAAGTCGTGTCTTATTGACTCCAATACAAAGTCGTGTCTTATTGACTCCAATACAAAGTCGTGTCTTATTGACTCCAATACAAAGTCGTGTCTTATTGACTCCAATACAAAGTCGTGTCTTATTGACTCCAATACAAAGTCGTGTCTTATTGACTCCAATACAAAGTCGTGTCTTATTGACTCCAATACAAAGTCGTGTCTTATTGACTTCAATGCAAAGTCGTGTCTTATTGACTCCAATACAAAGTCGTGTCTTATTGACTTCAATGCAAAGTCGTGTTTTATTGACTCCAATGCAAAGTCGTGTCTTATTGACTCCAATGCAAAGTCACATCCCATTGACTTCAATGCAAAGTCATAGATGTTTAACCCCTTCCCAATCAGTGTCAGTACAGTGACAGTGTATATTTTTAGCACGGATCACTGTATTAGTGCCACTGGTTCCCACCAAGCATCAGTTAGTGCCAGATTATCCACCGCAGTCTCCCAGTCCCACTATAACTGATCGCCGCCATTGCTGGTATAAAAGATAAATAAAAAATTCCAGTATATATCCCATAGTTGGCAGATGCTACAACTTTCGCACAAACCAATCAATATATACTTACAGGGATTTTTTTTTTTTTTGGTAACAAAGACGTAGCAGAATTTGTACCTAAGATTGCACCTAAATCCACCATTCATTGGATCATCAAGAACTTCCAGGAGAGGTTCAGTTGTTGTGAAGAACGCTTCAGGGCGGCCAAGAAAGTCCAGCGAGCACCAGGAGAGGATTCATCTACGGGATGGGGGCACCACCAGTGCAGAGCTAGCTCAGGAATGGCGGCAGGCAGGTGTGATGCATCGGCACGCACAGTGAGAAGACTTTTGGCGGATGGCCTGGTGTCAAGAAGGGCAGCAAAGAAGCCACATCTCTGCAGGAAAAACATCCGGGACAGACTGATATCCTGCAGAAGGTCCAGGGATTGGACGGGTGAGGACTGGGAGAAAGTCCTTTCTCTGATAAATCCCCTTTCCGACTGGAAGCCTTGTCCAGAGAAGGAAAGGCGAGAGCTCCCATCAGTCCGGTGTCATCCCCACAGTAAAGCCTCCTGACACCATTCATGTGTGGGGTCACTTCTCAGCCAAGGGAGTGGGCTCACTCACAAGAACACATCCATGAATGAAGAATGGTCCAAAACATCCTCCGAGAGCAACTTCTCCCAACCATCCAAGGACAGTTTGGTGAGGAACAATGCCTTCTCCAGCATGATGGAGCGCCTTGCCAGAAGGCCAAAGTCATAACTAAGTGGCTTGGGGAACCAAACATAGAAATTTTGGGTCCATGGCCAGGAAACTCCCCACATCTTAATCCCATGGAGAACTTGTGGTCAATCCTCAAGAGGCGGGTACACAAAACACCGCCACAAATTCTTACAATCTCCAAGCATTGATTATGGAAGAATGGGCCGCCATCAGTCAGGACGTGGCCCAGAAGTTGACGGAGAGCATGCCGGGGGGAATCGCAGAGGTCCTGAAAAAGAAGGGTCAACACTGCGAATATTGACTGCAGAAACTTCATGTCGTTGTCAACAGAAGCCTCGGACAATTGTGAAATGCTTGTCATTCTACCAGAGGAACATCGGACAAAAAGATAGAAAAATACTGAAGCAGCAGGCTTTGTGAACATTAACATTTGTGTCATTTTCTAAATTTTTGGCCACAGCTGCAGATGAAGGTCTCTGTATATAGTATATATATCCCTGTATACAGAAGCCAGTACAGTATATAGTATACAGGGATATAAACTATATTGTCAAAAGTATTGGGCCCACCCTCCAAATCATGTGATTCGGGTGTTCCAATCCCCTCCCTATCCACTGATTCAGGTGTTCCAATCCCCTCCCTATCAACTGATTCAGGTGTTCCAATCCCCTCCCTATCAACTGATTCAGGTGTTCCAATCCCCTCTATATCATCTGATTCAGGTGTTCCAATCCCCTCCATATCATCTGATTCAGGTGTTCCAATCCCCTCCATATCATCTGATTCAGGTGTTCCAATCCCCTCCCTATCAACTGATTCAGGTGTTCCAATCCCCTCCCTATCATGTGATTCGGGTGTTCCAATCCCCTCCATATCATCTGATTCAGGTGTTCCAATCCCCTCCATATCATCTGATTCAGGTGTTCCAATCCCCTCCCTATCATGTGATTCGGGTGTTCCAATCCCCTCCATATCATGTGATTCAGGCGTTCCAATCCCCTCCAAATCATGTGATTCAGGCGTTCCAATCCCCTCCCAATCATGTGATTCAGGCGTTCCAATCCCCTCCATGTGATTCAAGTGTTCCAATCCCCTCCCAATCATGTGATTCAGGTGTTCCAATCCCCTCCCAATCATGTGATTCAGGTGTTCCAATCCCCTCCCAATCATGTGATTCAGGTGTTCCAATCCCCTCCCAATCATGTGATTCAGGTGTTCCAATCCCCTCCCAATCATGTGATTCAGGTGTTCCAATCCCCTCCCAATCATGTGATTCAGGTGTTCCAATCCCCTCCCAATCATGTGATTCAGGTGTTCCAATCCCCTCCCAATCATGTGATTCAGGTGTTCCAATCCCCTCCCAATCATGTGATTCAGGTGTTCCAATCCCCTCCCAATCATGTGATTCAGGTGTTCCAATCCCCTCCCAATCATGTGATTCAGGTGTTCCAATCCCCTCCCAATCATGTGATTCAGGTGTTCCAATCCCCTCCATGGACACAGGTGTATACAATCAAGCCCCTAGGCATGCAGACGGCTTCTACAAACATTGGTGAAAGAATGGGTCGCTCTCAGAAGCTCAGTGACTCCAAGCGTGGTCCTGTGGTAGGTGGTCACCTGAGCAATAAGTCCATCCGTGACATTTCCTGGCTACTAAATATTCCACGCTCAACTGTTAGTGGGATTATAACAAAGTGGAAGCAACTGGGAACAACAGCCACTCAGCCACCAAGTGGTAGGCCACGTCACATGACAGGGCAGGATCAGCGCATGCTGAAGCGCACAGTGCGCAGAAGTCACCAACTGTCTGCAGAGTCAATAGCTAAAGACCTCCAAACTTGGTGTGGCCTTCAGATGAGCCCAACAACAGTGCGTAGAGAGCTTCATGGAATGGGTTTCCATGGCCGAGCAGCTGCATCCAAGCCTTCCATCACCAAGTGCAATGCAAAGCATCGGATGCCGTGGTGTAAAGTACGCCACCACTGGACACTAGAGCAGTGGAGACTTGTTCTCTGGAGGGGCCAATCACGCTTCTCTGTCTGGCAATCCGATGGACGTGTCTGGGTTTGGCGGGTGCCAGGAGAACAGTCCTTGCCTGACTGCATTGTGCCAAGTGTAAGGTTTGGTGGAGGGAGGATTATGGTGTGGGGGTGTTTTTCAGGGGTTGGGCTTTCTGGATGTGCTGTATATCTCCCTGTATACAGAAGACAGTAGAGTATAGATTATACAGGGATATAGATGGAGGTCAGTATACAACGATGAAGATTTTATATAGGAAAACCTCCTGTATAGATGGTAATATATAGTGGTGCAGCGAAATGAAAATCCTGGTGCCGAAAACCAAAATTCAAAATGAACTTGGCCGAAAAACGAAAATGAATATATATTTTTTTGGAAAAAAATACACTTTGATTAAAAAAAACAAAAAAACTCTTTATGGAGAGATATGGGGGGGTCAATAGGACATAATTAGTGACAGGTCCTCTTTATGGAGATATGGGGTCAATAGGACATAATTAGTGGCAGGTCCTCTTTATGGAGAGATATGGGGTCAATAGGACATAATTAGTGGCGGGTCCTCTTTATGGAGATATGGGATCCATGAGGCATAATTAGTGACAGGTCCTCTTTATGGAGACATATGGGATCGAGACATAATTAGCGACAGGTCCTTTTTATGGAGATATGGGGTCAATGAGACATAATTAGTAACAGGTCCTCTTTATGGAGAGATATAGGGTCAAGATGGAGGATTGGCTTTCCTCCGTGAAGGGACTGGACAGGGAAGGCGGAGGATTGGCTTTCCTCCGTGAAGGCACTGGACAGGGAAGGCGGAGGATTGGCTTTCCTCTGTGAAGGGACTGGACAGGGAAGGCGGAGGATTGGCTTTCCTCCGTGAAGGCACTGGACAGGGAAGGCGGAGGATTGGCTTTCCTCTGTGAAGGGACTGGACCGGGAAGGCGGAGGATTGGCTTTCCTCCGTGAAGGGACTGGACAGGGAAGGCGGAGGATTGGCTTTCCTCCGTGAAGGGACTGGACAGGGAAGGCGGAGGATTGGCTTTCCTCCGTGAAGGGACTGGACAGGGAAGGCGGAGGATTGGCTTTCCTCCGTGAAGGGACTGGACAGGGAAGGCGGAGGATTGGCTTTCCTCCGTGAAGGGACTGGACAGGGAAGGCGGAGGATTGGCTTTCCTTCGTGAAGGCACTGGACAGGGAAGGCGGAGGATTGGCTTTCCTGCATCAGAAGTTTCCACGGGTTATCATGGAAAACCTTACGGCAGACATATTTGATGGTCCTCAGATAAAGGAGCTCATGAAGGACGCTAGTTATGATGAAGCATCGAATCCTGCTGAACTCTCTGCCTGGCTGTCCCTTAAAGCGGAGCTCCACCCAAAAGGGGAAGTTCCACATTAAGCCTTTGTCCCCCGCTCCCCATTAAGGATTGGCACCTTTGGGGAGCAGGTACCCGACTTTGACAGGTTCCCGCTCCCACTGCGATCGCCTAGGTGATCGGAAGCAGAATTTGTCCTCCCCGTAGTCTTCTGGGACAGGTGACAGGTCCAAGAAGACTACAGGACCATTTGCAAAGCGCAGCTCTTCTCGCACATGTGCAGTGGGCACCCGGCTGCAAAGCCGCAAGCTGTCCCAGCCAGGTGCCCACACTAAAGATGCCGGCACCAGGGAGGGTAGACAGCCAGTGAAAACAGCCGTGGTGAGGACAAAGCTGGACCAAGGGGATCGGAAGTTGTCCTCCCTCCCCGTAGTCTTCTGGGAAACGTGACAGGTCCAAGAAGACTACAGGACCATTCACAAAGTGCAGCGCTTCTCGCGCATGAGCAGTGGGCACCCGGCTGTGAAGCCACAAGCTGTCACAGCCAGGTGCCCACACTAAAGATGCCGGCGCCAGGGAGAGAGGACGGCTGGTGAAACCAGCCGTGGTGAGGACACCGCTGGACCGACGAGATCGGAAGTGGAAGTTGTCCTCCTACCCTCTCTCCCCGTAGTCTTCTGGGACACGTGACAGGTCCGAGAAGACTACGGGGCCATTTACAAAGCGCAGCGCTTCTCGCACATGTGCAGTGGGCACCCAGCTGTGAAGCCGCAAACTGTCCCAGCCGGGTGCCCACACTAAAGATGCCGGCGCCAGGGAGAGAAGACGGCCGGTGAAACCTGCGGTGGTGAGGACACCGCTGGACCAAGGGACAGGTAAGTGGCTGTATTTTAAAAGTCAGCAGCTACAGTTTTTATCTTTTCCAGATGGAAGTCAGTCCTTGGCAGCCACAGAAGTCCTCAGTGGGAGACGGCCATTGATGAGTTTGTGAAGAACTTCTGCCAACTTCGGGTGCGCACGTCGGTGAAAACGCATTTCCTTTGGTCCCGCCTTGACTATCTCCCGGAGGATTGTGGAGACTTCAGTCAGGAACGGGAGGGGTATCACCGAGATCTCCGGGTGATGGAGGAACGTCATCGAGGACGGTGGGATGTCGGCTTTCTGGCCAACGACTGCTGATGCCTGCAAAGGGGCGTGGTGCCCAGAGGGGCATGGTGCCCAGAGGGACGTGGTGTCCGCAGAGGGGTGTGGTGTCCGCAGAGGGGTGTGGTGCCCGCAGAGGGGTGTGGTGCCCGCAGAGGGGCGTGGTGCCCGCAGAGGGGCGTGGTGCCCGCAGAGGGACGTGGTGTCCGCAGAGGGGTGTGGTGTCCGCAGAGGGGTGTGGTGTCCGCAGAGGGGCGTGGTGCCCGCTCAGCACCAGCCGAAGTCCCTGAAGGGACCTTTCAGCCAGGATTGGGGCTTTTTTGTGTTTTTTACTCTTTTTTTAGTATATTTTAGGAACATTTTGTAAATCTTTCGTGAAGACAAAAAAGCATTGCGATGTCTGCTATGTGCTTACAGCTCAAAAACCTGGACGGGTGAGAGGAGCAGAATCTTCAGAATCAGCGCAAAACAAAAAAAGAAGAAAAAACTGGTTTAAAATCAGCTGTTACATCTTAGGCCTTCAAAACATGGCAGCCGTGTAATATGTGGGGTCTCTGTATATAGTAACACATATAATGGAGCTGTGTGTACAGAAATGTATATATAGGAGGTCTCTGTATATAGTAACACATATAACTGAGGTCTATGGAGCTGTGTATACAGTGATGTATATATGAGATGTGTATATAGTAACATATATAATGGAGGTGTATGGCGCTCTCTGTATACAGTGATGGATGAGGTCTCTGTATACAGTGATGTATGAGGTGTCTGTATATAGATGCGCTCTCTGTATATAGATGTATATATGAGGTCTCTGTATATAGATGATGTATAGAAGAGCTCTCTATATACAGTGATGTATGAGGTGTCTGTATATATGAGCTCTCTGTATATAGTAACACATATAATGGAGTGGTGTGTATATAGATGTATATATGAGGTCTCTGTATATAGATGATGTATATAAGAGCTCTCTATATACAGTGATGTATGAGGTGTCTGTATATAGATGCGCTCTCTGTATATAGATGCGCTCTCTGTATACAGTGATGGATAAGGTCTCTGTATACAGTGATGTATGAGGTGTCTGTATATAGATGCGCTCTCTGTATATAGATGTATATATGAGCTCTCTGTATATAAATGTATATATGAAGTGTCTGTATATAGATGATGTATGAGGTGTCTGTATATAGATGATGTATGAGGTGTCTGTATATAGATGATGTATGAGGTCTCTGTATATATGAGCTCTCTGTATATAGATGATGTATGAACTCTCTGTATATTGATGTAGTCTCTGTATACAGTAACACATACAATGGAGCTCTCTGTATACAGATGATGTATGAGGTCCCTGTATATAGATGTATATAGATGCGCTCTCTGTATAGTGATGTATGAGATCTCTGTATATAGATGATGTATGAACTCTCTGTATATAGATGTAGTCTCTGTATATAGTAACACATACAATGGAGCGCTGTGTATACAGATGATGTATATATGAAGTGTCTGTATAGTGATGTATGAGGTCCCTGTATATAGATGTAGTCTCTGTATATAGATGTAGTCTCTGTATATAATGTATGAGCTCTCTGTATATAGATGAGGTATGAGGTCCCTGTATATAGATGAGGTCTCTGTATATAGATGAGGTATGAGGTGTCTGTATATAGATGTAGTCTCTGTATATAGATGATGTATGAGGTCCCTGTATACAGATGATATATATGTCGTCCAGGAAGGCCTCTGTATAGAAGGTCTCACAGCCCCCTCCTCCCCCCCGTATAGTAGAATCCTCCCCGGTGTGTGTCCGCCTCCCCTCCCCCTCCAGGCCCGGTATTCCGGTGTGTCGGAGCGGTGAGGTAGGCCTAGGCCTGTCCCCCCGGGCGGGCTCTCCTCACACACAAGGCACACTGGGTAACACACATTTATACACCAACCTCCGACACAATTTTCCAACAATTCCTCCGTCCGACCACCATGCATCAGGGCAGGAAACGGCCGCGCTCTGCGCCCTGCGCCCGGGATTCCAGCATAACAACAGGCCGGGGGGCGGGGCCGCGACGGCACGGCGAAACGTCTCATTGGTCGGGGCGGGGGCGGGCTTTCCCCTGGGCGCCCTGCGATTGGAGGAGGAGTCCGGGACGGGCAGACGCACGCCTGGGAGACGCGTGTCGCCATCCAGAGCGCAGGGCTCCACAGAGGAGACCCGAGGGCCCGCCCATTCCGCTGATTGGACGGGAGGCCCGCGAAGTGTGGAAGGTCCGTGTTTCGAGATTGGTCCGCCAGGATGTCAATAGACAGCGAGGCCCGCCCCTCTCAGCCCTGGAAGAAGCTGCTGGTTCTGGGGCTGAGGAGAGGCGCCGCCATCTTGTGGTGTGGAGAGGCCGGGAGCGGGAAGGACCCCGGGGGGGTCAAAGGAGGGCCAAGCGGGCGAGAGTCACTCCGAATTATCTCTCTGCACTGGGGAGGACAGAGCGGGCCCTGCCGAGTACACCTCCCCCCACACCTCGGTGAGAAGGCTCTGAGGGAAGCGGGGACTCCATCCTTTGGGCTCAGCCACCACCTATGTGCTGGTCGGGGAGGGACAGCTTCCATCAGAGGCTTCTCACACAGGTCCTGTGCTGATCCCACAGCCTGTAATAGAGGAACTCGTGACCAAACCTGTGTTACCATAACGACTGATCCGCGGGGGAACGCCGTCCGAATCCGCGGGGGAACGCCGAGCACCGCGCCATCCGATCTGCGGGGGAACGTCATACACCGTCCGATCCGCGGTGGAACGCCGAGCACCGCACCATCCGATCCGCGGGGGAACGCCGAGCACCGCACCATCCGATCCGCGGGGGAACGTCATACACCGTCCGATCCGCAGAGGAACGCCGTGCACTGCGCCGTCCGATCCGCGGGGGAACGCCGTGCATTGCACCCCTGATCCCCGGTACAGTGCCGCATTGTGACCCCTGATCCCCGGTACAGTGCCGCATTGTGACCCCCGGTACAGTGCCGCATTGTGACCCCCTGATCCCCGGTACAGTGCCGCATTGTGACCCCCTGATCCCCGGTACAGTGCCGCATTGTGACCCCTGATCCCCGGTACAGTGCCGTATCCTGATCCCCGGTACAGTGCCGTATCCTGATCCCCGGTACAGTGCCGTATCCTGATCCCCGGTACAGCGCCGTATCGTGACCCCCTGATCCCCGGTACAGCGCCGTATCGTGACCCCCTGATCCCCGGTACAGCGCCGTATCGAGACCCCCTGATCCCCGGTACAGCGTCGTATCGTGACCCCCTGATCCCCGATACAGCGCCGTATCGTGACCCCCTGATCCCCGGTACAGCGCCGTATCGTGACCCCTGATCCCCGGTACAGTTCCATATACACTATATTGCCAAAAGTATTCTCCCCGCCCCCCAAATCGTGATTCAGTTGCAGTAGAGGCCTGGCAGAGCATCACCAGGGATGACACCCAGCGTCTGCTGATGTCTATGCGTTCCACACTTCAGGCTGTAATTGACTGCAAAGGATTTGCAACCAAGTATTAAAAAGTGAAAGTTTGATTTATGATTATTATTCTCTCCCATTACTTTTGGTCCCTTAACAAGTGGGAGGCACATATGCAAACTGTTGTCATTCCTACACCGTTCACCTGATTTGGATGTAAATGCCCTCAAATTAAAGCTGACAGTCTGCAGTTAAAGCACATCTTGTTCGTTTCATTTCAAATCCATTGTGGTGTATAGAGCCAAAAATGTTAGAATTGTGTCCATGTCCCAATATTTATGGACCTGACTGTATGATAGTCCCTGATCCCCGAAGCAGTTTCATGTATGATAGTCCTGGATCCCCGGAGTAGTTTTATATATGATAGCCCCTGATCCCAGGAGTAGTTCCATATATGATAGTCCCTGATCCCCGGAGTAGTTTCATGTATGATAGTCCCGGATCCCCGGAGTAGTTCCATATATGATAGCCCCTGATCCCAGGAGTAGTTCCATGTATGATAGCCCCTGATCCCCGGAGTAGTTCCATGTATGATAGTCCCGGATCCCCGGAGTAGTTCCATATATGATAGTCCCTGATCCCCGGAGTAGTTCCATATATGATAGTCCCTGATCCCCGGAGCAGTTCCATGTATGATAGTCCCGGATCCCCGGAGTAGTTCCATATATGATAGTCCCTGATCCCAGGAGTAGTTCCATATATGATAGTCCCTGATCCCAGGAGTAGTTCCATATATGATAGCCCCTGATCCCCGGAGTAGTTCCATATATGATAGCCCCTGATCCCAGGAATAGTTCCATATATGATAGTCCCTGATCCCCGGAGTAGTTCCATATATGATAGTCCCTGATCCCAGGAGTAGTTCCATGTATGATAGTCCCTGATCCCCGGAGTAGTTCCATGTATGATAGTCCCGGATCCCAGGAGCAGTTCCATATATGATAGTCCCTGATCCCCGGAGTAGTTCCATATATGATAGTCCCTGATCCCCGGAGCAGTTCCATATATGATAGCCCCTGATCCCCGGAGCAGTTCCATATATGATAGCCCCTGATCCCCGCAGCAGTTCCATATATGATAGCCCCTGATCCCCGGAGCAGTTCCATGTATGATAGTCCCTGATCCCAGGAGTAGTTCCATGTATGATAGTCCCTGATCCCCGGAGTAGTTCCATATATGATAGCCCCTGATCCCCGGAGTAGTTCCGTATATGATAGCCCCTGATCCCCGGAGTAGTTCCGTATATGATAGTCCCTGATCCCCGGAGTAGTTCCGTATATGATAGTCCCTGATCCCAGGAGTAGTTCCATATATGATAGTCCCTGATCCCAGGAGTAGCTCCATATATGATAGTCCCTGATCCCCGGAGTAGTTCCGTATATGATAGTCCCTGATCCCAGGAGTAGTTCCATATATGATAGTCCCTGATCCCCGGAGTAGCTCCATATATGATAGTCCCTGATCCCAGGAGTAGTTCCATATATGATAGTCCATAGTCCCTGATCCCAGGAGTAGCTCCATATATGATAGTCCCTGATCCCCGGAGTAGTTCCATATATGATAGCCCCTGATCCCTGGAGTAGTTCCATATATGATAGTCCCTGATCCCAGGAGTAGTTCCATGTATGATAGCCCCTGATCCCCGGAGTAGTTCCGTATATGATAGCCCCTGATCCCCGGAGTAGTTCCGTATATGATAGTCCCTGATCCCCGGAGTAGTTCCATATATGATAGTCCCTGATCCCCGGAGTAGTTCCGTATATGATAGTCCCTGATCCCCGGAGTAGTTCCGTATATGATAGTCCCTGATCCCAGGAGTAGTTCCATATATGATAGTCCCTGATCCCCGGAGTAGTTCCGTATATGATAGTCCCTGATCCCCGGAGTAGTTCCATATATGATAGTCCCTGATCCCCGGAGCAGTTCCATGTATGATAGTCCCGGATCCCCGGAGTAGTTCCATATATGATAGTCCCTGATCCACGGAGTAGTTCCGTATATGATAGTCCCTGATCCCCGGAGTAGTTCCATATATGATAGCCCCTGATCCCAGGAGTAGTTCCATATATGATAGTCCCTGATCCCCGGAGTAGTTCCATATATGATAGTCCCTGATCCCCGGAGTAGTTCCATATATGATAGTTCCTGATCCCCGGAGTAGTTCCGTATATGATAGCCCCTGATCCCCGGAGTAGTTCCGTATATGATAGTCCCTGATCCCCGGAGTAGTTCCATATATGATAGTCCCTGATCCCAGGAGTAGTTCCATGTATGATAGTCCCTGATCCCCGGAGTAGTTCCATGTATGATAGTCCCTGATCCCCGGAGTAGTTCCATGTATGATAGTCCCTGATCCCCGGAGTAGTTCCGTATATGATAGCCCCTGATCCCCGGAGTAGTTCCGTATATGATAGTCCCTGATCCCCGGAGTAGTTCCGTATATGATAGTCCCTGATCCCAGGAGTAGTTCCATGTATGATAGTCCCTGATCCCCGGAGTAGTTCCATGTATGATAGTCCCTGATCCCCGGAGTAGTTCCGTATATGATAGTCCCTGATCCCAGGAGTAGTTCCGTATATGATAGTCCCTGATCCCCGGAGTAGTTCCGTATATGATAGTCCCTGATCCCCGGAGTAGTTCCATATATGATAGTCCCTGATCCCAGGAGTAGTTCCATATATGATAGTCCCTGATCCCCGGAGTAGTTCCATATATGATAGTCCCTGATCCCTGGAGTAGTTCCATATATGATAGCCCCTGATCCCAGGAGTAGTTCCATATATGATAGTCCCTGATCCCTGGAGTAGTTCCATATATGATAGTCCCTGATCCCTGGAGTAGTTCCATATATGATAGCCCCTGATCCCTGGAGCAGTTCCATATATGATAGTCCCTGGTCCCCGGAGTAGTTCCATATATGATAGTCCCTGATCCCCGGAGCAGTTCCATATATGATAGTCCCTGATCCCAGGAGTAGTTCCGTATATGATAGTCCCTGTGCCTTCCTTTCTGTATCATCCTCTTCCCACCATACAAGCTGAGCATTGTCCTGCGATCCGACACACTCTGGGGCCCCATGGAGCCACCTTCTCCTCCTATGTCACCAGGAGCCGCCGGTCCCTTCCGGGTTCTTACAGCCAAACTTTTCAGAAAATGGGTTGGGTCACTTTATTCAAAATGGATGGACTGCCCTATCGTCACACGCCAAGCCGGGGCCCCCAACATTACATACCAGCCAGGTGTGAGGGGCCACAGTGCCCACCGGGACCAGTGTATGCCATAGATGTGTTGGTGTGCTTTGGTGTCATTCATCATCTATGGCAGCCGTCCCCAGGCTACAGCTGACACTGCAGGACTTCCTCTTCGCACTACTGGACTTCCTCTTCGCACTGTGATTTCTTCTTCGCACTACTGGACTTCCTCTTTGCACTACTGGACTTCCTCTTTGCACTACTGGACTTCCTCTTCGCACTACTGGACTTCCTCTTTGCACCAATGGACTTCCTCTTTGCACCAATGGACTTCCTCTTTGCACTACTGGACTTTCTCTTCGCACTACTGGACTTCCTCTTCGCACCAATGGACTTCCTTTTCGCACTGCGGGACTTCCTTTTCGCACTGCGTGACTTCCCCTTTGCACTGCGGGACTTCCTCTTCGCACTACTGGATTTCCTCTTCGCACACTGAACTTCCTTTTGGCACCGTGGGACTTCCCCTTTGCATTGCGGGACTTCCTCTTCGCACTACTGTATTTCTTCTTCACACTGCAGTTTCCTGATCTCACTATGGGACTTGCTCATTGCTCTGAACAATTTCCTCCTCACGCTGCAAAGTTTCCTCATTTTCTTGCAAGGTTTCATCATCTCACTGCAGGGCTTCCTCTTCGCATTGCACAGATTCCTTATTATACTGTGAGGTTTCCTCATCGCTCTGGACAGTTTCCTCATTACACTGCAGGGCTTCCTCTTCCACTGCACAGTTTCCCTATCAAACTATGGAGCTTCCTCTTTCCAACTGCACAGTTTCCTCATCTCACTATGGAGCTTCCTCTTCGCACTGCACAGTTTCCTCATCACGCTATGGGGCTTCCTCTTTGCACTGCACAGTTTCCTCATCACTTAATGGGGCTTCCTCTTTGCACTGCAGTTTCCTCATCACACTATGGGACTTCCTCTTCGCATTGCATAGTTTCCTCATCACACTATGGGGCTTCCTCTTCGCACTGCAGTTTCCTCATCACACTATGGGGCTTCCTCTTCGCACTGCACAGTTTCCTCATCACACTATAGGGCTTCCTCTTTGCACTGCAGTTTCCTCATCACACTATGGGGCTTCCTCTTCGCATTGCACAGTTTCCTCATCACACTATGGGGCTTTCTCTTCGCATTGCACAGTTTTCTCATCTCGCTATGGGGCTTCCTCTTCGCATTGCATAGTTTCCTCATCACACTATGGGACTTCCTCTTCGCATTGCATACTTTCCTCATCTCACTATGGGGCTTCCTCTTCGCACTGCACAGTTTCTTCATCACTCTATGGGGCTTCCTCTTCGCACTGCACAGTTTCCTCATCACACTATGGGGCTTCCTCTTTGCACTGCAGTTTCCTTATCACACTATGGGGCTTCCTCTTCACATTGCACAGTTTCCTCATCACACTATGGGGCTTCCTCTTCGCACTGCACAGTTTCATCATCTCACTATGGGGCTTCCTCTTCGCATTGCAGTTTCCTCATCACACTATGGGGCTTCCTCTTCACACTGCACAGTTTCCTCATCACACTATGGGGATTCCTCTTTGCACTGCAATTTCCTCATCTCACTATGGGGCTTCCTCTTCGCACTGCACAGTTTCCTCATCACTCTATGGGGCATCCTCCTCACACTGCAGTTTCCTCTTTGCACTGCAGTTTCCTCATCACACTATGGGGCTTCCTCTTCGCACTGCACAGTTTCCTCATCACACTATGGGGCTTCCTCTTCGCACTGCAGTTTCCTCATCACACTATGGGGCTTCCTCTTCGCATTGCATAGTTTCCTCATCTCACTATGGGGCTTCCTCTTCGCACTGCACAGTTTCCTCATCACTCTATGGGGCATCCTCCTCACACTGCAGTTTCCTCTTCGCACTGCACAGTTTCCTCATCACACTATGGGGCTTCCTCTTCGCACTGCAGTTTCCTCATCACACTATGGGGCTTCCTCTTCGCATTGCATAGTTTCCTCATCTCACTATGGGGCTTCCTCTTCGCACTGCATAGTTTCCTCATCTCACTATGGGGCTTCCTCTTCACATTGCACAGTTTCCTCATCACACTATGGGGCTTCCTCTTCGCACTGCACAGTTTCCTCATCACTCTATGGGGTTTCCTCTTCGCACTGCACAGTTTCCTCATCACTCTATGGGGCTTCCTCTTCACACTGAAGTTTCCTTATCTCACTATGGGGCATCCTCTTCGCACTGCACAGTTTCCTCATCTCACTATGGGGCTTACTCTTTACACTGCACAGTTTCCTCATCTCACTATGGGGCTTCCTCTTTGGATCGCACTGCACAGTTTCATCATCTCACTATGGGGCTTCCTCTTCACACTGCACAGTTTCCTCATCACACTATGGGGCTTCCTCTTCGCACTGCACAGTTTCCTCATCACACTATGGGGCTTCCTCTTCGCATTGCATAGTTTCCTCATCTCACTATGGGGCTTCTTCTTCGTACTGCATAGTTTCCTCATCTCACTATGGGGCTTCTTCTTCGTACTGCATAGTTTCCTCATCTCACTATGGGGCTTCCTCTTCACATTGCACAGTTTCCTCATCACACTATGGGGCTTCCTCTTCGCACTGCACAGTTTCCTCATCACACTATGGGGCTTCCTCTTTGCACTGCACAGTTTCCTCATCACTCTATGGGACTTCCTCTTCGCACTGCACAGTTTCCTCATCACACTATGGGGCTTCCTCTTTGCACTGCAGTTTCCTTATCACACTATGGGGCTTCCTCTTCACATTGCACAGTTTCCTCATCACACTATGGGGCTTCCTCTTCGTACTGCACAGTTTCATCATCTCACTATGGGGCTTCCTCTTCGCATTGCACAGTTTCCTCATCACTCTATGGGGCTTCCTCTTTGCATTGCAGTTTCCTCATCACTCTATGGGGTTTCCTCTTCGCATTGCAGTTTCCTCATCACACTATGGGGCTTCCTCTTTGCACTGCAATTTCCTCATCTCACTATGGGGCTTCCTCTTCGCACTGCACAGTTTCCTCATCACTCTATGGGGCATCCTCCTCACACTGCAGTTTCCTCTTCGCACTGCACAGTTTCCTCATCACACTATGGGGCTTCCTCTTCGCACTGCACAGTTTCCTCATCACACTATGGGGCTTCCTCTTCGCATTGCATAGTTTCCTCATCTCACTATGGGGCTTCCTCTTTGCACTGCATAGTTTCCTCATCTCACTATGGGGCTTCCTCTTCACATTGCACAGTTTCCTCATCACACTATGGGGCTTCCTCTTCGCACTGCAGTTTCCTCATCACTCTATGGGGCATCCTCTTCGCACTGCACAGTTTCCTCATCTCACTATGGGGCATCCTCTTCGCACTGCACAGTTTCCTCATCTCACTATGGGGCTTACTCTTTACACTGCACAGTTTCCTCATCTCACTATGGGGCTTCCTCTTTGGATCGCACTGCACAGTTTCATCATCTCACTATGGGGCTTCCTCTTCGCACTGCACAGTTTCCTCATCACACTATGGGGCTTCCTCTTCGCACTGCACAGTTTCCTCATCACACTATGGGGCTTCCTCTTCGCATTGCATAGTTTCCTCATCTCACTATGGGGCTTCCTCTTCGCACTGCATAGTTTCCTCATCTCACTATGGGGCTTCCTCTTCACATTGCACAGTTTCCTCATCACACTATGGGGCTTCCTCTTCGCACTGCAGTTTCCTCATCACTCTATGGGGCATCCTCTTCGCACTGCACAGTTTCCTCATCTCACTATGGGGCATCCTCTTCGCACTGCACAGTTTCCTCATCTCACTATGGGGCTTACTCTTTACACTGCACAGTTTCCTCATCTCACTATGGGGCTTCCTCTTTGGATCGCACTGCACAGTTTCATCATCTCACTATGGGGCTTCCTCTTCGCACTGCACAGTTTCCTCATCACACTATGGGGCTTCCTCTTCGCATTGCATAGTTTCCTCATCTCACTATGGGGCTTCCTCTTCGCACTGCATAGTTTCCTCATCACACTATGGGGCTTCCTCTTTGCACTGCACAGTTTCCTCATCACTCTATGGGGCTTCCTCTTTGCACTGCACAGTTTCCTCATCACTCTATGGGGCTTACTCTTTGGATCGCACTTGAGGTCCCATTAAACAAGAGGGACAAGCGGGTCAGCCTGCCGCTGATCTTTCCCTCATTACTAACTTACCATGCCTTGTTCTGCACTGTTTTTGAAGGCGGCCATCTTGGCAGAGGAGCATGGCTTTGCTTCCTCATGTTAGAGCTCCCCCCATGACAGTGACCTGTGTCTGGAGTCATCATATGAATGGTGTTGTACTGATAGAAGTGGGGGAAGCACAGAATGAATGAAGTGGAGGCAGGGAGATCTTTTGACTGCAGGTCCTCAGGTACAGCTTCCCCTCCAGCAAGGAGAACAGTGAGCAGCACAGCAATGACATCACCAAATCCAACTCCATAGCTGGTGAGTTTATCATTCAGAAGCAGCATTGCCTTAGACCAGGGGTGTCAAACTGGCGGCCCTCCAGCGGTTGCAAAACTACAAGTCCCATCATGCCTCTGCGTTTGGGAGTCCTGCTTGTAGCTGTCAATCTTGCAATGCCTCATGGGACTTGTAGTTTGGCAACAGCTGGAGGGCCGCCAGTTTCACACCCCTGATCTAAGGCAATGCTGCCTCTGAATGTTTGACCCACCAACTTTGGAGTTGGATTTGGTGATGTCATTGCTGTGCTGCTCGTTGTTCTCTTTGCTGGAGGGGAAGCTGTATCTGAGGACCTGCAGTCCAAAGATCTCCTTGCCTCTGCTTCATTCGTGCCTTAGATGATTTCACAAGGCTTGAAAATGAATCTGGTTGGCTCTGAAACACGTTGCCACGCCCTTTGCACTCCCCAGCGCTGATGTCACTTCAGGCTGGCTCCGCCCTGCGTTCCGCAGCCTGGGCCATGAGTAATCCAGCCAGTAGCGGTGCCCCAGGAACCCCTGGATCATACTTACCCCCGTTGTGTGCAGTTTCTGGCCTTGGATGATGCATTTGTGACGTGCATTTTACTGCTGCGTGTGAGTTGCCATTTGTTTTTTTTTTTTATTAAAGTATTTTGCATTATGACACTCAGATCAGCGCCCTCTCGTATTTACTTACACCTTAGAACAGTGGTCCCCAACCTCCCCCGCACCAGGGACCGGCCCACAGAATTCAATCCCTCCATGCACTGGGGGGGAATTTATGCAGCTGTCCCCTTGGGGGAGGGGTTGTGGGTATAGCTTGTTACCTTGGGGGAGGGGTTGTGGGTATAGCTTGTCCCCTTGGGGGAGGGGTTGTGGGTATAGCTTGTCCCCTTGGGGGAGGGGTTGTGGGTATAGCTTGTCACCTTGGGGGAGGGGTTGAGGGTATAGCTTGTCACCTTGGGGAAGGGGTTGTGGGTATAGCTTGTCACCTTGGGGGAGGGGTTGAGGGTATAGCTTGTCACCTTGGGGAAGGGGTTGTGGGTATAGCTTGTCCCCTTGGGGGAGGGGTTGTGGGTATAGCTTGTCCCCTTGGGGGAGGGGTTGTGGGTATAGCTTGTCACCTTGGGGGAGGGGTCGTGGGTATAACTTGTCACCTTGGGGGAGGGGTTGTGGGTATAGCTTGTCACCTTGGGGGAGGGGTTGTGGGTATAGCTTGTCACCTTGGAGGAGGGGTTTTGGGTATAGCTTGTCACCTTGGGGGTTGGATGGTCCCGCTCCTCACTTCATGGGGGGGGGGGATGTGCAGCCTTGGTCACACCAGTGCTCTATGACATCATGGCTCAGCTCTCCTCCCTCTTTTGTGACCACAGAAAGGGAGTAGTGGTGCTGGGAGAAGGGGAGCGTGTGCCCTCTGGTGGTCGGAGGGTGGCAGTGCAGGTTTTGCTGGCTTGCTCTGCCCCTCACCGACTGTCCCACCACACGGCTGCCCCCCAGCAGGCCAAGGACCGGTCCATGGGTTTGGGGACTCCTGCCGTAGATGATCTCACGCTGCGGATACACAGCTATGATGATACAGAAGTGCCTAGGCACGAGTGCGCCGATATATTTCAGAAGGAATTCCAGACAAAATGGAACCTTTCTCAGGGTTCTGTGTAATTCCAGATCTAATACTACCCCCTGGAGCATTGCTACCCCCGGCAAGCATTTCTGTCACCCTGACCCCCGCGCTCCTAGCCTGAGCATCCTATGGACATCGTAGCGCTCTTCCAGCTGAATTTCAGATACGGCAAGTTGTAGCTGCATTGATCCAGGTTGGAGTATCTGTGGGATCCCCCTGGAACCTGGAAATCAGTGCAGTATGAACCGCTACTGCCGCTCAGAGACACTCGTCATGAAAAATGGATCTCTGCGCCCACCAATCACAGGATTCCCCCCTAAAAGTGCCTTCCCCTGCTATTCCCTCCAGAACACCATCTCAGCTCAGGCATCATCCAGAGTCACCATCTACTTCCTGGACAGAGATGACACAATCGTGTATATACTGGTGCCTGTGCAACTCCTGGCTGTGTTCACAAATGTCTGACACAGATCAGCCCCCTGCTGCAGACTCTCACCTTGTGACTCGCTACAAAGTTACAATGTAGTCTGGTCACTGGGGGAGGGGAGACTGAGGAAACGCCTCCTCCCCCTTCTACAAAGTTACAATGTACAGTCTGATCACTGGGGGAGGGGAGACTGAGGAAATGCTTCCTCCTCCTTCTACAAAGTTACAATGTACGGTCTGATCACTGGGGGAGGAGACTGAGGAAATGCCTCCTCCTTCTACATAGTTACAATGTACAGTCTGATCACTGGGGGAGGAGACTGAGGAAATGCCTCCTCTTCCTTCTACAAAGTTACAATGTACAGTCTGATCACTGGGGGAGGGGAGGGGAGACTGAGGAAATGCCTCCTCCTTCTACAAAGTTACAATGTACAGTCTGATCACTGGGGGAGGGGAGACTGAGGAAATGCCTCCTCCTCCTTCTACAAAGTTACAATGTACAGTCTGATCACTGGGGGAGGGGAGACTGAGGAAATTACTCCTCCTCCTTCTACAAAGTTACAATGTACGGTCTGATCACTGGGGGAGGGGAGACTGAGGAAATGACTCCTCCTCCTTCTACAAAGTTACAATGTACAGTCTGATCACTGGAGGAGACTGAGGAAATGCTTCCTCCTCCTTCTACAAAGTTACAATGTACAGTCTGATCACTGGGGGAGGGGAGACTGAGGAAATGCCTCCTCTTCCTTCTACAAAGTTACAATGTACAGTCTGATCACTTGATCACTAGAGGGGGGTGGGGACTGAGGAAATGCTTCCTCCTGCCTGCAGCAGACTGATGATGTCATCACAGCCTCTGGAAGGTCACTGGAGGATGGGGCGTTGATGATAAAAGGGGCAAACGGTGTAATTATACAGTTGCAAGAAAAAGTATGTGAACCCCTTGGGATTACGTGGAGTTTTGCATGAATTGGGCATAAAATGTGCTCTGAATGTCATCTAAGTCACAACAATAGAAGAACACAGTCTGCTGAACATAATACTACACAAACATTAGATGTTGCCATGGTTTAATTGCACATAACATGTAAACATTCACAGTGCAGGAAGGAAAAAGTATGTGAACCTTTGAACTTAACTGGTTGACCCTCCTTTGGCAGCAATAACCTCAACCAAATGTTCCCTGTAGTTGCAGATCAGACCTGCACAACGATCTGGAGTCATTTTGGACCACTCCTCTTCACAAAACTGTTTCAGTGTAGCAATATTCTTGGGATGTCTGGTGTGAATCGCTCTCTTAAGGTCATGCCACAGCATTTCAATGGGGTTGAGGTCAGGACTCTGACTGGGCCACTCCAGAAGGCATATTCTGTGCTGTTGCAGCCATTGTTTTGTTGAATGACTTGTATGCTTTGGGTCATCATTGTCCTGTTGCATCACCCATCCTCTGCGGAGCTTCAGTTGGCGGACAGATGGTCGTATGTTTTCCTGCAAAATGTCTTGATAAACTCTGGAATTCATTTTCCCATCAATGACAACAATCCGTCCAGGCCCTGAGGCAGCAAAGCAGCCCCAAACCATGATGTTCCCTCCACCATGTTTCACAGTGGGGATGAGGTTTTGATGTTGGTGTGCTGGGCCTTTTTTTCTCCACACATAGTGTTGTGTGTTCTTCCCAAACAACTCAATCTTGGTTTCATCTGTCCACAGTATATTCTGCCAGTAGTGCTGTGGAACATCCAGGTGCTCTTTTGCAAACTTCAAACGTGCTGCAATCTTCTTTTTGGACAGCAATGGCTTCCTCCGTGGTGTCCTCCCATGTACTCCATTCTTGTTTCATGTTTTCCTTATTGTAGATGTGTCAACAAAAATGTTAGCATGTGCCAGAGATTTCTGTAGGTCTTTAGCTGACACTCTGGGATTCTTCTTTACCTCATGCAGCATTCTGCGCTGGGCTCTTGCAGTCATTTTTACAGGACGACCACGCCTAGGGAGAGTAGCAACAGTGCTAAACTTTCTCCATTTGTAGACAGTCTGTCTTACCGTGGACACATGAACATCAAGGCTCAAGGAGATACTTTTGTAACCCTTTCCAGCTTCATGCAAGTCAACAATTCTTGATCGTAGGTCTTCTGAGAGCTCTTTTCTGCGAGGCATGGTTCACATCAGACAGTGCTTTTTGAAACCAGTAAACCCAAAACAGGTGTCAGCAACACATCCAATATCATCACACTGATTGGAGTCAAGGTTGGCTCACTCCTGGCTCCAATTAGCTCTGGGAGAAGTCATTAAGCTAGGGCCTCACATACTATTTCCTCCCTGCACTGTGAATGTTTACATGTTATGTGCAAAATAACCATGGCAACATCTAATGTTTGTGTAGTATTATGTTCAGCAGACTGTGTTCTTCTATTGTTGTGACTTAGATGACATTCAGAGCATATTTTATGCCCAATTCATGCAAAACTCCACGTAATCCCAAGGGGTTCACATACTTTTTCTTGCAACTGTACTTTTGCTGAATATTGTAACAAGTAAACAAGTCAAAGTCTCTACAGCTTTATTTATTCCTATTGGTAAAGACATAAACAGAGGGACCCCTGGGGGCCGCCATGAGTACAGCTCAGTCATTTATTTATTATAGGTACTTGTATAGCGCCATCAATGTACGCAGCGCTTTACATATATATTGTACATTCACATCAGTCCCCGCCCCCGAGGAGCTTACAATCTAAGGGCCCTAACTCACATTCATACATACACAGACTAGGGACAATTTAGACAGGAGCCAATTCACCTCCCAGCATGTCTTTGGAGTGTGGGAGGAAACCCACGCAGGCACAGGGAGAACATGCAAACTCCAGGCAGGTGGTGTCATGGTTGGGATTCGAACCAATGACCCGATTACTGCCAGGCGGAAGTGCTAAGTCAGAAATAAACATGGCGGCGGCGGCGGCACACCAAGTGCATTATGAAGAGGACCTGGACCTTGTCATAGGGAAAGTCATGGCATTGAGGGGGGCGGTGTTGAGGAGGGGGAGAGGGTTCCATTTACTAAAATGGACCAACTATCCTATTGGTGGAGTTGTTTTTGAAGATCCAACTGAGATCTCCACAGCTGGTGACTAACCGCAAAGGAGGCAAGTGTTAGTGGGTGGGGGAGGGGTGACAGACTGGTGGTGCCCATTAATCTTCAGTGTCCCGGCTGATACAAGGAGATAGTAGACATCTCAATTCGTATCGAAATTCGGAGGGATCTTCCGTTGTTTGGAGATTCGGATGTATTGCATGACCGCGCAATTGTCAATTAAATTTGAATTTATTAAAAGGAAAAACTGAACCATCCCATTGGCGGAAGCAGGGGCGGACTGACCATTTGGAAACTCAGGCACTGCCCGAGGGCCCGGGGTCAGTAAGGGGCCCCATGAGATGCCCCTACCTTTTTCATAGGCTTTTTTGAGTTTGGGCAAGGACACAGCGGCCCCATGATCCCCTATTGCCCGGGGGCCCCATGAGTTGTCAGTCCACCCCTGGGCGGAAGTATTCGACCCTTTACAACATTTCACTCAGGTGCCTCCCGCTTCTCTTGGTCGTTGCTCAGATGTTTCTACACCCTGATTGGAGCTCATCTGTGGCCAATTCATGATTTGGAAAGGCGCGGACCTCTCTATAATATAAAGGCCGCACAGCTGACCATGCATACTGTATCAGAGCAAAAGCCATGAGGCCAAAGGAACTGCCTGCAGAGCTCAGAGACAGGATTATTGCAAGGCCTGGGGAAGGCTACAAAAACATTTCTGCTGCACTGAAGGTTCCTAAGAGGACAGCGGCTTCTATAATTCTCAAATGTTAGAGGTTTGGCACAACCAGGTATCTTCCAAGAGCTGGTTGCCCGGCCAATCAGAGGGGAGAAGGGCCTTTGTAAGAGAGGTGACCAAGAACCCAATGGCCACTCTGACTGAGCTCCAGCAATCCTGTGTGGAGATGGGACAAAGTTTCAAGAGGACAGCCATCACTGCAGACCCCCCCACTGATCTGGGCTTCATGGCAGAGGGTCTAGACCAGCCTTTCTCAACCTTTTGAACACAGAGGAACCCTTGACATAACTTTCCGGTCTCAGGGAACCCCCGGCTAAAAAAAAAAAATGACTATCTCCAATTCATGATACATTAGTGTGATAGTCAGAGGTAAGAATGCTCCTTACATGTGTGGTCATTGGGAAGAATTACCCCCTTACAGATCCCTAAAAAGATCAATGGTGTCAGAGGGAACTTAACTGAGAGGCAAAAGTTGCTCATTGCTCAAGGAACCCCTGGCATCATCTGGAGGAACCCTTTTTTTTAGAAACCCTGGTCTAGACTGAAGCCTCTCCTCAATGCAAAACACATGAAAGCCTGCTTGGAGTTTGCAAAAAAGCACCTGAAGGACTCTCAGACTGTGAGGAACCAGATTCTCTGGTCTGATGAAACCAAGATTGAACAGTTTGGCCTCAATTCTAAACGTTGTTTGGAGTAAACCAGGCACCGCTCATCACCTGCCCAATACCATCCCAACAGTGAAGCATGGTGGTGGCAGCATCAAGCTGTGGGTGTGGCACTGGGAGACTGGTCAGGGTTGCGGGAAAGCTGAATGGAGCAAAGTACAGAGATCTCTTCAATGAAAACCTGTTCCACAGCACTCAGGACCTCAGACTGGGCAGAAGGTTCACCTTCCAACATGACAACCATCCTAAGCACACAGCCAAGACAACACAGGAGTGGCTTAGGGACAGTTCTGTGAATGTTCTAGAGTGGCCCAGCAAGAGCCTTGACTTGAACCCTATTGAACATCTCTGGAGAGACCTGAAAATGGCCGTCCACCAACGGCCACCATCCAACCTAACCGAGCAAAGAAGAAAGGCAGAAAATCCCCCAATCTGGGTGTGCAAAGCTTGAGGCTTCATCCCCAAAAAGACTCGAGTCTGGAGCAGCTTCCAAAGGTGCTTCAACAAAGTCCTGAGTAAGGGGTCTGAATACTTAGATCAGAATTCCAGGATTTCTTTTTTTTGCCTGTGCAGTGTGGATGTGCTGGAACTGCACGGATTAAATGCCCATATCGTTCTAGGAGAGAGGACACCAAAGATATACTCACCTGACAATTCACAAGACCGGTCCTTTCGGCTCCTACACCCCCCCCTCCGCAGTCCAGTGATCTTGTAAATGGACTGTTTCTGACACCAGCATGCTCCACAGACACGAGCAGTCCACCTTAGGATTGGAGGGTCAGGTAAAGATGAGCTTAGTCCTCAACCCTACCGAAAAACGAGGAGCTGATACATACTTCTCCATCACATCCAACAACGCCACCATCAAACCCGTCCCGCAGGCCAGAGTACTTGGTGTCATTCTGGACTCCAACCTATCCTTCCAGCCCCAAGTCCAATCTTTAACAAACTCATGCAGACTCCACCTCCGCAACATGCAGACTCCGCCTCCGCAACATCGCCAAAATCCGCACGTTCCTAACCCCAGAAATCACTAAACAGCTCATCCACTCCCTCATCATATCATGACTCGACTACTGCAACTCCCTCCTCACTGGCCTGCCTCGCCACAGGCTATCCCCACTTCAGTCCATCCTGAATACGGCTGCCAGACTCATTCACCTTTCCAACCGCTCTGTCTCCGCCACCCCCCTCTGCAAATCCCTCCACTGACCTCCACTCAGTGTCCTCCACCCCCCTCTGCCAATCCCTCCACTGGCTTCCACTCAGTGTCCTCCACCCCCCTCTGCCAATCCCTCCACTGGCCTCCACTCAGTGTCCTCCACCCCCCTCTGCCAATCCCTCCACTGGCTTCCGATTGCCCAACGGATCAAATTCAAAATCCTAACACTGACGTACAAAGCCGTCCACCATACTGCCCCGAACTACATCACTGACCTAATATCCAAGTACCGCCCAACACGCACACTCCGCTCCTCACAAGACCTTCTTCTCTCTAGTTCCCTGGTCTCCTCCTCCCATGCCCGCCTCCAGGACTTCTCCAGGGTGTCACCCATCCTCTGGAACTCCCTGCCCCAACCCATCAGACTATCACCTACTCTCCTCTCCTTTAGGCGCACCCTGAAAACCCATCTCTTCAGGGAAGCCTACCCCACCCCCTGCTAACCTGCCGACCTCCTCCACTCTTCCTACCACTCCATCCCCCACAGCTATCTCCTCCTGTCCCACCACCCCCTCCCTCCTAGATTGTAAGCTCCAAGGAGCAGGGCCCTCGATCCCCTTGTGTATCACATTGTATTGGTATTGTTCTGTCACATGTTCTGTCCCCCTTTGTAATGTACAGCGCTGAGCGAACTATTGGCGCTTTATAAATACTGTATAATAATAACTGTATAATAATACTTCCAAAAAACCGTTCACCAAGTCTGAAGACAAATATTGTGCCTGCCATAGGGCATCGACCTACAGCGCTTTAGCTGTGAATGTGCTGCTGATTCTTTGGTTTCAGTCATTTCCATATCACTGACCCTGGCCAAGGGTTGTCATAACTCCATACTTCTTGGTATGCGACTCAAGGTATTATATCATTAATCACCATGATAGCCAGTCAACTAGCATTTTAAGGAAAGTTCTGCCATTACAGCTTCTTTCTTCAATTCAGATATCAGGGATCAGGCCCGAAGACCAGCAGCTATAGCAGTTGCGGGACTTTCACCGATCAGTAGGATAAGTACATAGGCAGATCACCCTAGTGGATTACGAGGGTTCTGTAAGGGACCGCCCGGCGACACCACTAGCACTCCACTAATCAGGCATCCCCAGCGCACGGAGTCTAAGTCCCAGAGTACTTGTTCACCAAGGCCCCTGATGGTGGGGATGGACTTGGAGTACCCTGGGACCAGGTCGTGCTTACTGAGGATACCCGCCAGTGGTAGGGGTGTTCGCCAGGGGCTCCCATGGGAGAGAGCCTGATATGAGGAGGTCTGGAGACCCCGTTGAGAGGGATGGATGGATGGCTGGCTGAGCAGGTGCAGAGTCAGGCAAGCCGGGTCGGTAACAGGGAGGACAGTACGGTACAAGGCAGCGGGCAGAGAATAGTCGGGTCACACGCCAGGTCAGCAACAGCAGGTCAGATCCAATAGGGAACATACGGAAGAGAGGTCAGGCAAAGCAAGGGTCTGGGCAGGAGAATACAGCAGTGGTCAGGTACAATCCGGGTCAGCAACTTACAGGTACAGGTTCAGGATACAGGATGCAGGGCAAGGATAAGACCAGAAGGCACCGAATGACAGCTCAGGGCCGTTTAAATATCGCGCCCTGCGCTGCCATTGGTGCCCAGCGGGCGGGCGCGGCTTCTACTGCACATGCGCGAACTCGCGCGCCGCGGCGGGCCCTAGAGCTCGCGTCCCTGCACAGGGCGGCATACTGCGCCTGCGCCGGGACCATCGCGGCGGGGATCGAGGGGATCCCTGACAGGTTCACCCGAGGTGCGGAGTCTAAGTACCAACCGGTGTTCACCAGAGCTCCTGATGGTGGATTTTGCTGCGTGTTAGTACCTGGTTGCGGTTCTCAGGATCGCCCCACCAGGGGATGAGCAAGCCAGGGACCAGTTGCGGGGTGAGCAGGTAAGGATCAAACAGAAGCGTAGTCGGAAAACAAGCCAAATGGTAAGTAACGAGTAGTTGCAGGCAGGGACGGACTGACAACTCCCCTAGCAATAGGGGATCATGGGGCCCCTGTGTCCTTGTCCACACTCAAAGTACACCCAAAAAAGCCTATAAAAGGTACCAGGGGCATTTCATGGGGCCCCCTACTGACCCTGGGCCCTCGGGCAGTGCCCGAGTGCTCGAATGGTCAGTCCGCCCCTGGTCGCAGGTTGGGAATCAGGCAGAAGCGTAGTCAAGGAACAAGCCAAGGATCGGGAACGAGTGGTAGAAAAATATGGATGGCAGCAGGGAAGACAAGGGCGAGATACCGGCTGAAGACAATAATCTTGCAAACAGGAAGTGCAGAGACATGGCTTAGAACAGGAAGCTCGTAGGAGGAGCAAAAAGTTCAAGGTTCAAGACAACCAAGATTATGGCAAGATCATTCCAGCAATCCAGGTGGCTCAGCAAGAAGAGACATTGCCATACACAGCAGAGGTCCCAGGTTTGGACCCAGGCTCTGACAACAGAACTTCCTAAATTATCCACCAGGGCAATACGCTACAGAGATGGCTCCACCCTCCAGGAAACACAAGAACAAAGCGTTTAAAAGGCTCCTAGGAGCTACCTCTCAGTTCTTGTGTTTACTGGCTCCTGGAAACACTCCATGAACCAGCTCCAGGCTTGGCCAAAGGCTAAATTTATAGTCCATTAGACTCTACAGGCCCTAAGCATAGGGGCCAAAGCAGGGTGCCTTGCAAAGATCACAAGCTAACTTTCTTTCCCTTATGACCTTTTTTTAGGTTCGGCTGTCTCGGGTGGAATTCTAACTTTTACTTTTTGTGGTAAACGTAGGCCTTCAGAGGACTCTCCACTGTTGACCATTCTCCCCAGTTCACTCCCAGTGGTAGGCTCGACAGTTGTAGCAGGCCTATTAGAAAAGGTGTTTTGTGAACCGCTGCCTGGCCCCATTCTGTCCAATGCTCTTCCCGGAGTGCACACACCCAGGTGATGGATGTTTGCCTGGCCTCAGCACCAAGAATTTTTTACAGATAACATAGGAAGTGATGGTCATCTTAGGGAAACAAGGTGTCAGCATCATTCCATTCCTATCACCACTTGCTATAATATGCACCAGAAGAGAAGACACAACTTCCAAAAGACCATCTTCTCCTAGACCTGGCATGGAACCAAAATTGGGAGAAGTCAGAGAGCAACATTTCTGGGTTACCAGTTGGGCTCAAACAGAAAACTTGCCTCAAAGAAGAAAGTGTCAAAAGATCTCAAGTCTAGCAGGGTGGGAAGAAAATGCTGAGAAGTTATGTCCATTTTAGGCAGCATGACGTCTGCTATACCTGGGGTCATATGGACTCAACCTCACTCCGGGAGCTGGCCCTGCAAATGGAAATGGTCAAAAACAAAGCCTGGACAGGCCACCCCTGGAAAACTTGGAAAGTGAAAGATACCATAAAAAAGTGAACCAACTCACCGTTAGGTACCACTGTAGTGTTACCCTATTCAGACGAGTTACCACAGATGGAAGTGCATGGAGCCGAGGAGCCCACTTAGAAACCAAGGTTGCCTAACCAAACTGTCCACCCTTAGTAATGCTATGGTCATCAAATCCCAGAACTGAGGGAAATGACAGAAGGATTTCCCCCAAAGATTATGACAAATAAATATTGGTGATTGTCTGATAACATTACAGCAGATTTTTATCTAGAACCAGGGAGGGACCAGATCCAGGACTCTTGTGAGCAGTGGTTTCCAAACTGTCGCATGGGTCAGATGCAGCCCTTTGCTTGCCTTTATTCAGCCCTTGGGACACAATTTGTTTCCATTGATATAAGGCAATATTCCTCCGAGACCAACAATAGGGTATTATTCCTCCCACTGACACCAATGTTGGGGCACTATTCCTTCCACTGACACCAATGATGGGGCACTACTATTCTTCCCACTGACACCAATGTTGGGGCACTACTTTTCCTTCCACTGACACCAATGATGGGGCACTACTATTCCTTCCACTGACACCAATGATGGGGCACTACTATTCCTTCCACCGACACCAATGATGGGGCACTATTCTTCCCACTGACACCAATGTTGGGGCACTATTCCGTCCACTGACACCTACAATGGGGCACTATTTATCTCACTAACACCAATGATGGGGCACTATTCCTTCCACTGATACCGATGGGGCACTATTCCTTCCACTGATACCAATGATGGGGCACTATTCCCTCCACTGATACCAATGATGGAGCCTTACTTCTTCCTCTGGTACAGGGGTAGGCAACCTAGTTCCATCATGCCTCTGCAAGTCATAGCTGTAACTGTCAATTTTGTAATCTTTGCAATGCCTCATGGGAAATATAGTTCCACAACAGCTAGAGAGCCACAGGTTGCCTACCTCTGGTACTATTAAGGAGGCTCTAATCCTTTCACGAACACCAATGATGGGGCACTATTTATCCTACACCGACACCAACAATGGAGCACTATTCCTCTCACTGACACCAATGATGGGGCCAGTGGCATCAATATGGGGGTGCAGATCGCACCCAGGTGATACTCACCAGAGCAGTGACACCGACTGCATCATCCCCCCAACAAGATGGTGTGCAGGGTCCAGGAGGTCCATCTTCCAGTTGTGTGGTAAGAGCACCAGATCAGAGCTGAAGCAGACCCAGGAGGACACCAAAAGCCAAACTGGAGGTGGGGGGGGGGGGGGGAGAGAAGCTGCACTCCTAATGTCACCCAGGGTGGTCACATGATGTTTTACTGCACCGGGTGACACCAATCCTAGTAACGCCACTGGATGGGACACTTCCAATACCACTATTACTGATACCATTGTGGCACTATTCCGTCCACTGACACCAATGATGGGGCACTATTCCTCCCACTGACACCAATGATGGGGCACTATTCCTCCCACTGACAATGATGGGGCACTATTCCTCCCACTGACACCAACGACGGGGCACTATTCCTCCCACTGACACCAACGACGGGGCACTATTCCTCCCACTGACACCAACGACGGGGCACTATTCCTCCCACTGACACCAACGACGGGGCACTATTCCTCTCACTGACACCAACGACGGGGCACTATTCCTCCCACTGACACCAACGATGGGGCACTATTCCTCCCACTGATACCAACAAACGGGCACTATTCCCCCCACTGATACCAATGATGGGGCTCCTAATCACAGGGGTGTTGTGTAATTTTTTTTCATTCCCACTGACCACCAAGCCTGAGTCATTATCTACTCCCACTGGCCACAGTTCGGCCCTGCTAAAGTCTGATGGTAAACTGGCCCATTGTTTGGAAGATTTGGAGACCCCAGCTTTAAAAAAGAGCTGAGCCAGTTATCACATTGGTCAATAATAACCCGGCCTCATTTACAGCTACGCACATAAGAGGAAAGGAAAATGTCACAGCAAACCTACTGACTAGGAACCAACTCAGACAAGGGGAGTAGACTCTGCACCCAGAAGTGTTTTAGCTACTAGTTAGGACATGGGAACTTCTTCAAGCAGACCTCTGGCACAGCTCAAAATCAAAATTTTTTCTTTTGAACCTACAATGGAGTCCAGTGGGTTAAGATACGCTAGCCCACATGTGGGACCTTCTGCTAGCATATGCTTTCCAACAGTCTTTCTGGAAGAAGTGATCATGGAACATTGCAGAATCTTTAAATCACTTCACTATGGCCAAGGAGGGCTTGGCTCTCAATTCTCCAGGAACAGTCAGAAGAGTCTCCAATGCTACGCCAAAATGGTCACACGAATCAGAAAGCGTTTTTACCATTCTTCTATCAACAAGCATCAACCCATAAAGAAGCCACGTTCTTCTTGACATAAAAAAAAATGAAAGACCATTTCCTGATTTTTGCAACCACTTTGGCCAGGAATGCTGAATTTGTCCTCCTAATGACCCTATTCGGTAAGCAAGGGTCCCTTTACTGACGGGGCCACACTACTGAAATGGTCAAAAACAGAGACTGGACAGGCCATCCCTGGAAATCCCAAAAAGTGAAAGATACCATAAAAAAGTGAACCAAGAAAACTCACTGTTAGGTACCACTGTAGCGTTACCCTATTCAGACGAGTTACCACAGATGGAAGTGCATGGAGCTGAGGAGCCCACTTAGAAAACAAGGTTGCCTAACCAAACTGTCCACCCCTAGTAATGCTATGGTCATCAAATCCCAGAACTGAGGGAAATGGCGGAAGGACATCCCTCAAAGATTATGACAAATTATGGCCACTTTGGCCAGGAATGCTGAATTTCTCCTCCTAATGACCCTATCCGGTAAGCAAGGGTCCCTTTACTGAAAGGGCCACACCAACTCCAACAACAAAAGTAATAGGGACCAGTATTGCAAGTATGACATTCGTATATTGCTTCTTTGGAAGTTAGACGTTACATACTCCAGTGCATTAAGAGTACATCCAACACTCTCCATTTTCTTCTACAAACCTAAGAAAGGAGCAAGGCACCCAAAATATTCATTGCAAGATGGATCCAGTCAGCCATTATGACCTACACTGTAGCAGAGAAATCCAGCTCCCTATGCAGCAAAGTGACTTCCACAAGGTCTCTCTCCACATCCTGTACCAGAAGGGTCATTCCCTCTGCTGACCACTTCCATACAGCAGCCACATGGGCCCAAGGTTAAAGTTTGTGAAGTATTATTGGATTAACCTCCTATACAGCCAATAATATGTTTTATGGAAGAAAATGCTTCAAGCCATGGTCCCAGCCTAGGGTAGTCTTAAAAGTTCATGGGCCGACGGAGTGACTACTCAGACCTTCGCTGCACGAAGCCACTCCTCCAGAGGGTCAGCACGGAAAATGGTGCATACACACTATACAGTTCTCATGCCCTCTTTGGTACTCAAGTTAAAAAAGGAGAAAGTGGAAGAAAAAGGCTAAGTGATCCATCAACAGGCAAAGTGATGGGAACAGTCTTGTGTGCTGCACACCCTTCAAATCCCAGAAGAGTGATGGCCCATCTTTTGTTTTCTGCAGGGGGGGGCAGATCCATCTCTCAAGCTTACTGTCCTAAAGGACTTCATGAAGGGCATTAGCGGGATATAATGTGAGTTTTCTTTACAGTCTCAGTAATCCGGAGTGGAAGAAAAGGGCTCGGAGTGTTCCATCAGCGGGCAAAGTGATGGCAACAGTCTTGTCCACCGCTGCTGCACACCCTTGGAATCCCAGAAGAGTGATGGCCCATCTTGTGTTTTCTGCAGAGGAGCAGATCTATCTCTCAAGTTTACTGTCCTAAAGGACTTCATGGAAGGGCATTATCGGGTTATGTTTTCTTTACAGTCTAGGTAATCCAGAGTGGAAGAAAAGGTCTCGGAGTGTTCTATCAGAGGACAAAGTGATGGCAACAGTCTTGTGGGCCGAGCACCCTTCAAATCCCAGAAGAGTGATGGACCATCTTGTGTTTTCTGCAGAGGAGCAGATCCATCTCTCACGTTTTCTGTCCTAAAGGACTTCATGGAAAGGCATTATCTGGTTATAATGTGAGTTTTCTGTACAGTCTCGGTAATCCAGAGTGGAATAAAAGGGCTCAGAGTGTTCCATCATTGGGCAAAGTGATGGCAACAGTCTTGTCCACCGCTGTTGCACACCATTGGAATCCCAGAAGACTGTTGCTATCACTTTGCCCTCTGATGGAACTTTGAGCCTTCTTCCACTTTCACCATTGGGGTTTCAACTGTTTGCTAAGAGAGCATGAAAACCAGATAGCGTGCATGCTCCATTTTTTCTAGAGTAGAACCTACTGAATAGCTTGGTGCATTGATAAAGCTTCATGTCTGTGTGGTCACTCCTTCTGTGTCAGGCCATGAACTTTTCAGACTACCCTCGTAATCTCTCTAGGAAACCCAAGTGGAGGGTGATTTGGGAAATCTAATACTGGATAACTGCTGTTCCAAGAAGGTAATTTCCTTCTCTTTTGCACGTCTGCGATGGATATATTTATGGTGTTAGGTTTGTGAGTTATGATGGTGGTGGTCCATCTTGTGTTTTCTTCAGGGGGGGGCAAATCCAGCTCTGAAGTTTACGGTCCTAAAGGACTCATGGAAGAGCATTAACAGGTTAGAATGTGAGTTTTCTTTACAGTCACTGGTGAGCCAGAGTTAACCGTGTCAAATTCCAATTTAGAAGGCTGAGTTGATTTGCAATGGTTCCTGGGACTGTGAAATGCTCGTTCAGGCTGACCACATCTATAGGGATTCCGGTCCTGCAGTAATCTCCCAATAAAAACATTAAAAGCCATGTGAGGTTTTAGCGATTGGGATTACATAAACTCGTTTATTCTGCTCCTGGTTCCCCATGCTGAGAATTTGAAATACGAGGTGTGACAATTGAATTCCCAGAATGCCCGCGGCGTAGCACGATGGTCAGTCACACCGCCCTTCGCATTCGAGCATGTTTTTGCATGTTCTCACACTCGCCTGGGTAGCAGACCAGTGGACTCGGTGTTTATGGAGTAGTAGAAGACACAACACGTATGTGCCGGACAACAAGCGACAGGAATTTGGAGCAGCGGAATAACATCAAATTTTGTACAATTGTGCAAAAGTGCGAGTGAAACTTTAGAGTGGTTATAAACAGGCTTCTGGTGAACATTCCATGAAGAAGTCCATTGTTTTCGAATGGCTTAAGATGTTTTAAGGAGGGGCGGGAAAATGTACACAAAGATGCAAGAAGAGGGCAGCCAAAAACACAAAACGTCGGATGGAAATGTAGAAAATGAAAAGTTTACAAGAATCTGTTTCAGAGGAAAAGACTAGAACTCTGGCCTGACAAGTGGATTCCCCAACACGACAATGCTCCTGCCCATGCGTTCAAGTGTTTGGTCAAGTTTCCGAATGGATTTCTGGGGCAGGCATTTGCAACCACTTTATTTCCCAGACTTGGCACCCGTCCACTTCTGGCAGTTTCCAAAATCAAAAAATGTCGTAAAAGGACACAAATTTGATGACCTTCCAGACATCCAGCACAGCAAAGACACCGCATGGCGTTCCAGAAAATGAATTCCAGGAAAGTTGCCGGCTGTGGCACCGAGAAGTGTGTCACTTGACAAGGGGGCTACCTTGAAGGTGACAGCGGCTATGATATACGCAAGCAAACGGGTTTTTGGTCAGCCCATTCCAGGAATTTATTTGTCACACCAACCCTTTCCATTTGCAGTTTATGCCTTCGTTTTGGACCCAATGATCCTATCATGGAGTCTCAGTGGTGGTGGGAGGGCCAGCAGGGTGCTGACCATAGCTCCCCCCCCCCCCCCCCCAAGAAAAAGAAAATCACAGCATGCTGCTGCAGTAATCCTCTTCACAGCCCTCAGTCCTGATGCAACCAGTGGGTGGGCTCTTGGGAGGAGTTATGCAAATTTCAAATGCTTTGACAGGTGGGCGTTGTTGTATTTGCATGCATGGCACCCTAAGTAATGTTAGGTCTCCATAAATTCAACAACTGAAATCCAAGGGTTGAATGGGGTGTGGCCAGAGACAAGAACCACAGCTGATGCTGGACACCCTCCATCCAGGAAAGGAGGCGGAGCTCTAACTTGTTGCAGCTTCTGCCACACATTGTTAGACACTCACAGTGTGCAGTGATTTCAGTACAGGAGGAGGAGCCTGTTTAACCGCAAGGCTGAAGTTAAGCTGTAACGCAGGCAGACGCAAAGTAGAAAGGAATGTTTTATTTGCCAATTCATAATTATTATTTATTTTATTTTTTTTTTTTTAGCTGGGCATTTCCAAAAAGCCAAGAAATTAGTCAAAGTCAGCAAATTAGCCAAATTCACCTTTTTTTTTTTCTCTTTAATAGATTGCATGTATAGATGTTCCATCCACAAAACTTCACACTCGTTAAGAGTTACACCTTCATCTCCTATTATTTTGTTTTTTTGTACATGCGTCAGCAGATAAACCAGGATTTTATCTCAGCGCTTACATGACTTACTTTGTATCCAAATCGAACTCGTACATTTAGAGAAGTCAGGAGGGGGGGAAAAAAACAAAACAAAACAAAAAAAAAAAGGACACAGAGGGTGTTGCCAATTGTAGCAGCAATGAATTATTACTTAACCTTAATTTTTTTTTTTTTCGGTTTGTGGTTTTTTTTTTTGTTTTTTTTTTTTACAGATCCAGATTCAAGTCACGACCAGGAAGTGACTTTCCCCCCCCCCACGAAAGTCACCAGTTACAAAACAAAAAAAAAATTGACCGTCAAGTTTTACCCCTTTTGACTTGAAGCTGTCCCTAAATTCAATCCCTTTTTTTTTCTGTATAATATATAAACAGCAGAGACGCGGCCAATTTGTACACAGGGTGAGCAGGATTAACTTTCCATATAAAAGTGCTGTCATGTACATCGTAAGTCGTTGGTGTAGTGCTACAAGTGTTCAGACATTCAGGAACAGTCAAGTCAATCCGGGATCAGGAAGAGCCTAACCTAAGGCTACAATTCATTTGCCTCCATTGGGGTTTGTTGTGGGTTTTTGTTGTGTTTTTTTAATGTTTACAATAAAAGACCGAACACCAATCTGAGGCAAAAACAGAAATGTGTTAGAAGCTATTACACTAAAACTGGTGACGTAAAATGGAAATTGGCCCTCATGAGTGCTGAATGATTAAATAGTCCCCTGTTTGCCCCCCCCCGCACATGGTCTCTCTTTCCCCCTCCCCTTGCAAAAGAGGGAAAAATATTTTATTTTTTTTTTTTTCTTTTTACAAATACAAAGCTGCCTCGGTGACATGACCCCCTCCGGTTTTCAGATCTCAGCGTGTTCTGGAAATTGAGCTCTTATTTTTGGAAGAAAAAACTTTTTTTTAAAAAAAAAAAGAGGAAACAAAATTCAGAAACCCCTCTGTTTGCTGTCCCAGGGCCGGGTGTTTCATGACGCGCTCTCCCAAAAAAAAAAAAATTCCAGATTTCCAATGGATGTCAAAGAGTTCAGGATTGGGCGACGACGGAGAGCGTGAACCGGTTCTGGAACCGCTACTGGGAGGAACACAAGCTTCTTCACTACAATCAGTCACACGTTAGCAGGAAGAGGAAAGCGACAGCTCAATTCATGCCGGGCCCGCCAAAATTGAAGGAACTTGGCACAACTGGAGCGTTGAATTTGTAGCCTCCGTGTTTCTCGATCATTTTGGATTCTGTGAAGAAGGAGAAACTGATTAACATTGGAGCCAAACAAAAAAACCGGATTCCCCTGCGGATGTTAGTTAGGAGAACAACCAGCCTGGACTTGGGTTGCACAAATTTGTTTGAAACCATTGGTTGGTTCTGGAAGTTGAAGAAAACACCAACAACTCAATTCTAAGGGCCATAAAATGGACTGGATACATCTGGGGTAAGTTTGGGCGTCGGTCAAGGAGTGCCTTTGACCGATTGAACAAGGCTAAAGCTAATTTCCAAAATACAGCCCTTCTGGACAGATACCACCAAGCTTCTAATTCACGCCCTTGTTATCCCTCACCTCAACTTTTGCACCTTCTCATTGGCTTATCTTTATACAGACTACCTCCCCCCATAATCATGAAAACTGCCAGACATACACCCCATGTCCACCACCCCTCTCTGCCAATTCAGCCCCGAGCTCCACATCCAACCACATCTCAAAACCACCACCACCCAGTCTTCTTCGTTCCTCAGAACTCCCATTCTCATCTCCTGCTCCAATGTTCTCCTCCAGAGCCTCTGCCATCCTCTGGAACTCACCCCTGCCCCGATCTGTGCAGAGCCTCTGGAATTCCCTCCTGCCCCAATCTGTGCAGAGCCTCTGCCGTTCTCTGGAACTGCCCCATGCCCCAATCAAATCATAACCTCTCCCATCCTAAAACTCCCCCCTACCCCAGTGTGGAACCCATCCATACCCCACTTTCTCCAGATCTGCTCACAGGATAGGAGAGGCTCTGCGCAGACTGGGGTAGGGGTGAGTTCCAGAGGCTCTTATCTGTGAAACATCCTCTACCAGTCTACCCCAATCAGTCCAGAACCTCTGCCCATCCTCTGGAACTCCCTACCCCAGTCTGTCCAATCCACTACTGTGTCTGCCTTTAGGTGATCCCTGAAAACTGACCTATTCAGAAAAGCCTATCCTGCCTCTAGTTAGCAGCTAGAACTTTCTACATCATGTCCCTCCCCTTTTCAAATTGGCATCACAAGCGCGGGGCCCCCTCCTAACCCGCTTGGCATCACAAGCGCGGGGCCCCCTCCTAACCCGCTTGGCATCACAAGCGGGGGGCCCCCTCCTAACCCGCTTGGCATCACAAGCGGGGCCCCCTCCTAACCCGCTTGGCATCACAAGCGGGGCCCCCTCCTAACCCGCTTGGCATCACAAGCGGGGCCCCCTCCTAACCCGCTTGGCATCACAAGCGGGGCCCCCTCCTAACCCGCTTGGCATCACACTGAAAATTACAATGTACAGGAAAGACAGTATATTGAAAAGGACTGCACAATATAAAAAAAAAGCAATAATTAATCAATAAAATCATACAAAATAAAAAAACAACAACGATAATAATGCTTTATTATATTTTTTATTATAATTAGAATTTTTTGGGGTTCTGGGAATAAATTATTTTGAGTACAGGTAGAAGGATCACTCAAGGCTCTCACTGTATCTGTGGCTGAAAGTTGAAGCTTTAATGTCTTGACTATTATTTTTTGCGGCGCTCTTCCCCGGCTGACACCCAAAGCCAGTGTGAACTAGGATCAGGCGGAATAAAATGTTACTGTACTGCATTTACCGTGAGCTGCTCGCCTCTGATCTGCCAGCGTGACGATGTCTTGTAATTGTTTTCCTTGCTCTTCGCTGAGTCCTTGAGTAAGCGTTTGATACCAGCCAGGATCCTGTCCTTGCAGCTCTACAATAAAAACCACAAAAACATCTATATACTCAAGCGTCAATTAAAAAGGAAAGCATGTGCTAAAAAGGCAAACATGAGCTGCTCCTCCATGAACAACGCATGCGACGTTCCCACTGTACCATCGGACACAGATAAAAGCATTTTTGTTTTTTTAAAATCACACGGTGGCCGCGGGGCCCCGTTATAGCTCACGTGCGGGGGAGACGTGTATACGTTCACTGCTGCGCACGAACACCGGTGGACAGGGGTGCTTAAAATATTTTATTTCTTTACCCTGTCCTTTAATTTTTTCTTATTAAATCACTTTTACTCCCAGCACAAGAAATATAAACATCCCTTGTGAGAGACATCAGCCATGATGAGTCCTCTTTATGGAGAAAAAAAAAAAAAAAAGATATCTGCCTTACAGAAAAAAAAAAAAAAAAAAAGGGGGATTACATTTGCCAGAACTAGGAGTGACGTCATGACGCTTCTGGCCTCCCATGACCATAGAAATAGCCGGGAACCATCCGCAGCTCTAAGATAACCACCTGATCAGATAGCAGGCTTTAGACCTCACGGGAGAGCCTGGAAAGGCGCCGGGAGGCATCATCCCGAAATCTCCACTTCAACTCCAGGACGTCATGACGTCCTATGGACAGGAATTGGTTAAATACTGCAATGCACTATGCCCAAGCCCCTCCTCCAGCCTCTGCCATACGTCATTTCTGTGCCTCCAGGGAACCGGCAGGTCTCCACTTTTTGAGTAAAGTTCCACTTTAATGATTATATGTCTGTTAATTTTATTTTATATTGCTTTTGTCCTTTCTTCCCTTCTAAGTGAAGTAGTAGATGTACTCATTTATACTTCATCTTTTTGGTACAAAAATAAAAAAAAAAGGTAAAATCACAACTTTACAGGAAATGTTATAAAAAGTGCAGTCAGAAGGAAAACACACCAAACAATAAAAAAAAACAAAAAAAAACACACCAAACAATAAAAAAAAACAAAAAAAAAAAAACACACCAAACAAAAAAAAAAAAACACACCAAACAAAAAAAAACAAAAAAAAAAAAAAAACACACCAAACAAAAAAAACACACCAAACAAAAAAAAAAAAAACACACAACACTTACTCTGAAATATAGCTTTAAATATTTGATATTCGTCTACGGGGTTATCCTCGTCATCGATCAGAGTCGTATAACCTTCTAGTGCCGTTTCCTCCGCATCATCTTCCTCCCAATCTTCGTCATCGCCGTCCTCTCCGGCTTGTTTCGCCAACATTTCCAGATATTCCTGTCCCTCCTCATCGATGTCATCTTCATCGCTGCCCAGCTCTGCAGAGAACATTCAAGGATTAACCACTTGCCAACCGGGCTACAGCCGAATGACGGTTACAGAGCGGTTGTCCAGTTCTGGGAGGGCGTCACATGGCGTCCTCCCAGAACACGCCATCCTCCGTCGATCTCCGTGTATTATGGACACAGCTGATCACGTGAGGTGGTAAAAAGCCAAATCACAGCGGCCTTTTATCACATGATCAGCCAGGCCCAATGACAGCAGATGACCGGTAAATTCAGTTGCCGGCGGCACTTTCCTCATGCGGTCACATCGTGAGGACTGTCGATAACTGGCATTTGTCAGAGGGCGGATCGGCACTGATGATCAGGGCCCAGCAGGGCTGCCTATAATTACCTGTTTTTTTCTTCAGAGCAAAACATTTGCAAAAAGAAACAAAGTTTTATTTTTTGCACTATAAACACTCAGCGGAGAGTAAATACAACCAAAATCAAACTATTTGTGTGAAAAAAAAAAAAAGATACAAATTTCATATGGGTACAGTGTTGCATGACCGCGCAACTGTCATCCAAAAAGTGTGACAGCGCTGAAAGCGGAAAATTGGCCTGGACAGGGAGGGGGTGAAAGTGTCCGGTAGGCGAGGGGTTAACCCCAAAGGTGCTCATCACAGCCTTTATATTGCCTGGACAGTAGGAGGCGCCCTTCCTAGGAGGCATCCATAAGAAAAAAAAAAAAAAAAACTTACCTTTGATCCACATTTAATGCCCCTTTAATACCCCAGCTTGGCCCGAATGAACTACTTATTGTACCAAAAAGATGCTTGCCAGACCATTCCATGTGGCCCTTGCACCTCTCCTGCAGCTGTGGCCCCGCCCCCTCGTCTCCACCCCCCACCTTATCTCAGCAGTTGGCATCAGAGGATGACAGAACTCAGCTTCTCTGTGCGGCTCCAGACAGGTTAGTCTCTGTACTGCGCCCCCCACACAGGCCCCGGCCGCCACCCCCACACAGGCCCCGGCCGCCACCCCCACACAGGCCCCGGCCGCCACCCCCACACAGGCCCCGGCCGCCACCCCCACACAGGCCCCGGCCGCCACCCCCACACAGGCCCCGGCCGCCACCCCCACACAGGCCCCGGCAGCCACCCCCACACAGGCCCCGGCAGCCACCCCCACACAGGCCCCGGCAGCCACCCCCACACAGGCCCCGGCAGCCACCCCCACACAGGCCCCGGCAGCCACCCCCACACAGGCCCCGGCAGCCACCCCCACACAGGCCCCGGCAGCCACCCCCACACAGGCCCCGGCAGCCACCCCCACACAGGCCCCGGCAGCCACCCCCACACAGGCCCCGGCAGCCACCCCCACACAGGCCCCGGCAGCCACCCCCACACAGGCCCCGGCAGCCACCCCCACACAGGCCCCGGCAGCCACCCCCACACAGGCCCCGGCAGCCACCCCCACACAGGCCCCGGCAGCCACCCCCACACAGGCCCCGGCAGCCACCCCCACACAGGCCCCGGCAGCCACCCCCACACAGGCCCCGGCAGCCACCCCCACACAGGCCCCGGCAGCCACCCCCACACAGGCCCCGGCAGCCACCCCCACACAGGCCCCGGCAGCCATCCTCTGGTCCTCCTCCAGACACTGCACTTTCTGCTTCTCTGCTCCACCCTCAGCCTATTCCTGGTAGCAGCACAAGTTAAGAGGGATGCACTGCGAAGCAACGGAGGGTGGGGGACGACTCTTGACTTCGTATGGTGGGGTGGGGCTTTGGGGTGCTCTGGACATCTAGTCTTACAGATCCAATCAGCTGATGGAACCAAAGTGCAGATGCGGCCAACGATGAAAGCGAGTACAACAACCCCGCCCTAGGGTAAGACTACAGAACACCTCCCCCTCCGATCTAGTCAACAGAGATCACTAGGGGAGAGAAAAAAAAAAAGTAAACCATCACTGAAGCCCTGGAATATCTAAACAGACGCACTTACCGGCTTCATCGTCGTCCTCTCCATCCTCGTCATCATCGCTGTCGTTCTCTTGCTCTGCATGGCAGGCGTATGCTCTCTTCAGACCGTTGAATAAGAGGATGAAGGCGGGCAGGATCTGCGTGGAGACTTCGCCCAGGATCTGCGGCCTCTGATCGAGTTCTATCAGGGCGCACAGGCCGAGGACGCAGATTTTCCGATCGTGTAACCTAGATGAGCGCCAAAAAAAGAAAAAAAAATTGGTCATCAAAACGTTGGCTTTGACAACCTAAAAGTCACTTGGAAATCAGAGATGAGAACCAATCAATGTTCTACATTGCCAGTTTCATGCGTTAAGTGAGAAGCTTCAGTGAACCATGAAATCTATTGACCACAAACTGCCAATTTCTACGGCCATTTCTACAGACCGGCCTCTATACTGGGGGCCTGCTCTGTAGCGGCCATTATACTGGTGTTACCCCCAACCTCCAGGCCGAGGGCCCAGTGCCAGGCTGCAGTCTTCTTCCTGCCAGGCCATGATAGCGGTCAAATACTGAGAGCTAAAAAATCCAAAAATATCAATTTTAAAGTGATTTTATTTTGTACACCATTAGTTAATATTTGGTATATATTGTATTTTGTCATTCATTTTTGTTTTGATGTATTATATCATTGTGATGTCTCTGCAGTAATCCAGTCAGCGGTCCGTTCTTTTGGTTCACTTTTAATAAAATCGGCCGATTTTCACTTTGTTAGTGGGGTCAATGGCACCAACTGATTTTCGTGGTTCCTTCCCTTTTCCGTGATCGGGCATGTTGGAAAATTTGTAAAAAACGAACGATTTTCGACTCAATGATAGTCAAATCGTACGATCGTTTTTTCCCAAAAAGAATATGCGCATGAGCCGTGACCTGGAAGAAACAGAAGTTTCGTCTGTTATACGGGGTGAACTTTAGGACTTGGTCAGCTGATTTTCGAAGTCATTGATGGCGATTACCGAGCGAACAATTTCGATTTTCGGACGGAAAATCGCTCGGCAATCGAACCATGTATGGCCTGCATTAGCATGACCAATCCTGTAAAACACAATCCCAGTAGACACGCAGACTTCTCCAGATGTGGCGAGAACTTGACACTTCGGAGCTCAAAAATGGGAGGGGCAGGCGGCGCCAGACCGGGAGGGGCAGGCGGCGCCAGACCGGGAGGGGCAGGCGGCGCCAGACCGGGAGGGGCAGGCGGCGCCAGACCGGGAGGGGCAGGCGGCGCCAGACCGGGAGGGGCAGGCGGCGCCAGACCGGGAGGGGCAGGCGGCGCCAGACCGGGAGGGGCAGGCGGCGCCAGACCGGGAGGGGCAGGCGGCGCCAGACCGGGAGGGGCAGGCGGCGCCAGACCGGGAGGGGCAGGCGGCGCCAGACCGGGAGGGGCAGGCGGCGCCAGACCGGGAGGGGCAGGCGGCGCCAGACCGGGAGGGGCAGGCGGCGCCAGACCGGGAGGGGCAGGCGGCGCCAGACCGGGAGGGGCAGGCGGCGCCAGACCGGGAGGGGCAGGCGGCGCCAGACCGGGAGGGGCAGGCGGCGCCAGACCGGGAGGGGCAGGCGGCGCCAGACCGGGAGGGGCAGGCGGCGCCAGACCGGGAGGGGCAGGCGGCGCCAGACCGGGAGGGGCAGGCGGCGCCAGACCGGGAGGGGCAGGCGGCGCCAGACCGGGAGGGGCAGGCGGCGCCAGACCGGGAGGGGCAGGCGGCGCCAGACCGGGAGGGGCAGGCGGCGCCAGACCGGGAGGGGCAGGCGGCGCCAGACCGGGAGGGGCAGGCGGCGCCAGACCGGGAGGGGCAGGCGGCGCCAGACCGGGAGGGGCAGGCGGCGCCAGACCGGGAGGGGCAGGCGGCGCCAGACCGGGAGGGGCAGGCGGCGCCAGACCGGGAGGGGCAGGCGGCGCCAGACCGGGAGGGGCAGGCGGCGCCAGACCGGGAGGGGCAGGCGGCGCCAGACCGGGAGGGGCAGGCGGCGCCAGACCTCCTCAAAATTGGGGAAATTCAATGCTATAAAACACAGCCAGATGTCTCCACTCACCCTAGGAAGCAGTCCACGTCATTCAGCCACTGTTTGATGAAATGACTGGTGACCGGCTCCACCGTGTTGGGGAAACGAAGGTTCTCCAGGGTGTTGAGAAGCAGCGGAGGGCTGTAGTACAACGCAGCTATGGAGACCTGCAGGCACATCGTCCTAAGCTCACTGGTCTTCACCTCCCGAGTCAGCCTCTCCAGGGCGGCTTCCACAAACAATGGTATGACCTGGCGGAAGTGAAAATTCAGCATATGAATCTAAAGACTGATGTCACAGCTGTATAACCACAATTTAAAAAAAATAAATAAATAAAAATAATAGGGCATCCAAGAGGCGCATGACGATGAAGAATCCAGAGTCCACAGAACCACTTTAATGGACTGACCCAAACATCTCACCTGGTCAATTCCACGCCCTTTACACTGTAAGATGACGACTTCTAGAAGTTTAGCTGCGTGACATTCAGCATCCTCCCCCGCCACTCCCGTCAGGACCTAAAAAAAAAAAAAAAAAAAAAAGAACAAAAAAAAAAAGTGTGTTATATAATGGATTTATGGGTCACCTGTGTCTGCTTGACCAGAACCAGATCAGGAGCAACGCAGATAAAACAATCCGCCATCATCTGGCTAATCAACTTCTAGTAAGAGCTAGCCCAATCTAAAATGTATTTTGTGGAAGGGATGATGATGATAGATGATGGATGATGATGATGATGGATGATGATGAGATCCCAATCCAGGAACAAACTGCTGAATTACAGTATATTTAATGCGGGACTGAAGGGGACACATCATTCAGAGCCCTTATCCCCGGGGGAGGTGACCAGACCCCAGCATTTCCAATTGTGCTGGAAAGTAATCTAGTTAAAAGACGGCAAATGTTTTAACATACTAAGGTTTTAAAGGAGTATATTTGTATAACTTGTTTATCTGAAAAATTAATTATGCTGGGAGTGTTCTAAAATACAAGAGTATTGGGGGAAATGGTAAGCTTGATTCAGAAACTGACAGAGGTTGATATTCTAGTAGACCCAGAGATTTGCCTTTTTCATAGTACTGAGCTTTCAGTTAAAAAAATACAAAGAATCTGGTTTATTGTACTATTTGAATGCAGCAAAAGGGACGGATACAAGTATTGTGTCGAAAAAAAAAAAAAAAAGTGGGTGGATCAAATACGTAAATTGGAGGAACTTCATCATTGGAATGAAGATAAGATGGAGAGTCACCATACAAGATGGAACAAATGGGAGGAATTCAAAAAGTCAAGGCCAGCCTTCGAGGTTATGGGGGATTAACAGAATAATATGGAAACAAATTTTGTTCTTTTATAGGGATTACGATCAACAGAAATGAACAGGGAAAAGGAACGAGCAGAAGGGGGTTTGGGATTGGATGGGGAGGAGGAGGGATGAAACGATAAAGGTTTTGATAATATGCTAAGGTTTTAATGAGTATGTTTGTATAACTTGTTTATCTAAATTTGAAAGAAAGAAAGAAAGAGAGAAAGAAAGAAAGAGAGAAAGAAAGAAAGAAAGAGAGAAAGAAAGAAAGAAAGAAAGAAAGAAAGAAAGAAAGAAAGAAAGAAAGAAGACTGCAAATACCTTTTTACACATACTGTAGATCATCTCCAGATACTTGGTGTCAGACAGAAGGGTGTCAGTGTCCACCGTGACATAATTGTGCAGGAGAGGCATCATGTCTGGAAAGAAGAGGAGGTTCCGGTAAGCAGCACTAAATTGACATATTAAGACTCCTAATGTGTCAACTAGAAGCCACAGAGCAACCACAAATGAAGACCACATAGCCCGGCTACAGACATTCCAGGTATTGACAGCCGCTAAACGTGCCATAAAGGCTTTGGGAAAAATTCCTCACTGACCTCTGTAGCTGTAGACACTGTGAAGTAGTTCATCCTCAAAGTCCAGAAAAGAGGCACTTAAGGTCCTTGTCTAAGGTCAGCTCCGTTCACCCTGCCCCACTCCATCCCCCCCAGCAGTGTCTTTGCAACTCACCCTGTTCAGATGGACACAAAGGGATTTACAAAACCTGATTCACTCAGAATTTTGTGCCCTTCTGCGTGGATTCCAATCAGCTTACAGATCTTAGTGCTAAATCTTATAGTGTTACTGAACCCCAACAGTACAATCAATCTGTAGATGCAGTAAAGCGTGCTTGTTATACTCACTGTGGAACCTAAGGGGTTAATCCGCATTGTGTAAAAAGTCTGTTTGATCCTGTCTTCTCTGCCCCTCCTCTTGTTCAAATACCCACGACTGAACCGTGCCCTTCTGTACATGCTCTGTTTGGTGTGTATTGCTAGAGGGGTTTTTTTTCCCTCTTGGGAAAGTGCATGTGATCAGCACAGGGCCAATCAGCACTGTGCAGACAGTCAGGGGATTTCCATCCTCCTAGAGAAAACTTCTATAAGCTTTACCAGTGCTCCGCTGAAGTCCCAAGACTGCTATATACTGCTGATAAGGAAAGGTTTAGCCGTTTATATTTACTAAAATAATTGCATTTTCATGCTGTGTGTACTGTGGGAGAGCGGCCATAGCGAAGGCGCCGGGGAGAGCGGCCATAGCGAAGGCGCCGGGGAGAGCGGCCATAGCGAAGGCGCCGGGGAGAGCGGCCATAGCGAAGGCGCCGGGGAGAGCGGCCATAGCGAAGGCGCCGGGGAGAGCGGCCATAGCGAAGGCGCCGGGGAGAGCGGCCATAGCGAAGGCGCCGGGGAGAGCGGCCATAGCGAAGGCGCCGGGGAGAGCGGCCATAGCGAAGGCGCCGGGGAGAGCGGCCATAGCGAAGGCGCCGGGGAGAGCGGCCATAGCGAAGGCGCCGGGGAGAGCGGCCATAGCGAAGGCGCCGGGGAGAGCGGCCATAGCGAAGGCGCCGGGGAGAGCGGCCATAGCGAAGGCGCCGGGGAGAGCGGCCATAGCGAAGGCGCCGGGGAGAGCGGCCATAGCGAAGGCGCCGGGGAGAGCGGCCATAGCGAAGGCGCCGGGGAGAGCGGCCATAGCGAAGGCGCCGGGGAGAGCGGCCATAGCGAAGGCGCCGGGGAGAGCGGCCATAGCGAAGGCGCCGGGGAGAGCGGCCATAGCGAAGGCGCCGGGGAGAGCGGCCATAGCGAAGGCGCCGGGGAGAGCGGCCATAGCGAAGGCGCCGGGGAGAGCGGCCATAGCGAAGGCGCCGGGGAGAGCGGCCATAGCGAAGGCGCCGGGGAGAGCGGCCATAGCGAAGGCGCCGGGGAGAGCGGCCATAGCGAAGGCGCCGGGGAGAGCGGCCATAGCGAAGGCGCCGGGTTCCTGCCACTCTCTCTCCTACCACTGAGAATATGGTGCATCTGCCTCCATAGTATATGTCCTCACTGTCTGCTGCAGGAAATCTCCCAGCACTGCTCCTGTGTGAAGTACAACAAGCCGGGGTTCATACAGGAGCAGTGGGGAAACAGTATGCGGTTCCTGCCCAAATCTCATGCGATTCTTTTCGGTGCAATTTAAGTCTATTAACATCCGCAAACCGCACTGCAAAGTATCGATGAGTACTTGACCGAACGTATCAGCACTCACTCACCAAAACTGTATGGGTGCATCCCTACCTCGTACATAGAGAAGCAGGGCAGTGCCAAGCTAATGACATCATCTGCTCACCTGTGAAATAATCAAAGCCATCCTGCTGGAAAACCTCAAACACCAGAGACAAGAGCTGCCACATCTGGGCCGAAACTTGCTGGCAGGTGAGACTGTGCGCCAGGGAGAAGATTTCTTCGTAAAACTCTGCAGACAGGTGGAGAGACGTCAGAAGAAATCGTCATCATTGCTGCGAATTGAAGAAATGTCCACCTACAGAACCATCTCGCCACCCCCACCTTCAAACCTGCCCTCCATACAAAACCTACACCGCCCACTCTCCGCCCCCACCAAAGATGGCGCCCACTCTCCGCCCCCACCAAAGATGGCGCCCACTCTCCGCCCCCACCAAAGATGGCGCCCACTCTCCGCCCCCACCAAAGATGGCGCCCACTCTCCGCCCCCACCAAAGATGGCGCCCACTCTCCGCCCCCACCAAAGATGGCGCCCACTCTCCGCCCCCACCAAAGATGGCGCCCACTCTCCGCCCCCACCAAAGATGGCGCCCACTCTCCGCCCCCACCAAAGATGGCGCCCACTCTCCGCCCCCACCAAAGATGGCGCCCACTCTCCGCCCCCACCAAAGAAGCGCCCACTCTCCGCCCCCACCAAAGAAGCGCCCACTCTCCGGCCCCACCAAAGAAGCGCCCACTCTCCGGCCCCACCAGTTACCTGCTGAACCACACCCAGGAGCCACCCTTTCACCCCATCAACCATGTCCTCCAGCCCATCGCCCCCGCACAAAATAGAATCCTCTTGGCCTCCTCAAAACTTTTTGGAGTAGCCACAAGAACCTAGAACTAACCTTTGCCAGAAAAAGCTCTGCCCAGAGCAGCTCCAACCTATCACCTAGCCATCTAAAAATCACCCCCGCACTCACCTAGAACATGTTGCTGTAGGACCGTTCCGATGACCTGCAGGCAGATTCCTTCCAGCTGTTGAGTGATCTGTATAAAAACATCACAAGGTCTATATATTATCTATGAAAAATTAACACAAAATGGCTTTTTTCTTGACACAGCCGCTACAAGGTCTTTATGAAATTCAGTTTTTGCACCAAAATCATGAAATGCATTTCACTACGGAGAGTGCAGGATCATCCATACTGGAGGAGATCATATTAGTATGGCGGATCCTGTGTTCCTTCATGGTTTAATGTGACATCTCCCCCACAATGGATGATCCTGAATTCCTACATATTATGTGACTCCATATTGAAATCTCTAGTATGGAGGATCCTGTGTTCCTTCATGGTATAGAGATTTTAATATGGAGTCATATAATATGTAGGAATTCAGAATCATCCATTGTGGGGGAGATGTCACATACTATGGAGGAATGCAGGATCAGCCATTGGGCTAGGTTAAACATTGGAGAATTGTCATGCGATTTGTATGCAGTTCAAAATGCATCCATGTGAACCAAACCGGCTTTCTATGGGGCAGATTCACATATGGTCCGGGCCAGCCGCAGTCTGGCTCAGAGAAGTGTTAAACATTGTAAATTCACGCTTAGTGCAGTTTCATTCATTGGTTCAATTTAAAGTAATAAAAAAAAAAAAATGCAAGGAAACTGTACCTGGACATACACTATATTGCCAAAAGTATTGTCCCTGCCCTTCCAATCATGTGATTCAGGTGTCCCAATCATGTGATTCAGGTGTCCCAATCATGTGATTCAGGTGTCCCAATCATGTGATTCAGGTGTCCCAATCATGTGATTCAGGTGTCCCAATCATGTGATTCAGGTGTCCCAATCATGTGATTCAGGTGTCCCAATCATGTGATTCAGGTGTCCCAATCATGTGATTCAGGTGTCCCAATCATGTGATTCAGGTGTCCCAATCATGTGATTCAGGTGTCCCAATCATGTGATTCAGGTGTCCCAATCATGTGATTCAGGTGTCCCAATCATGTGATTCAGGTGTCCCAATCATGTGATTCAGGTGTCCCAATCATGTGATTCAGGTGTCCCAATCATGTGATTCAGGTGTCCCAATCATGTGATTCAGGTGTCCCAATCCCCTCCCAATCATGTGATCCAGGTGTTCCAATCCCCTCCATGGACACAGGTGTATACAATCAAGCCCCTAGGCATGCAGACGGCTTCTACAAACATTGGTGAAAGAATGGGTCGCTCTCAGGAGCTCAGTGACTCCAAGCGTGGTCCCGTGATAGGTGGCCACCTGGGCAATAAGTCCATCCGTGACATTTCCTGGCTACTAAATATTCCACGCTCAACTGTTAGTGGGATTATAACAAAGTGGAAGCAACTGGGAACACCAGCAACTCAGCCACCAAGTGGTAGGCCACGTCACATGACAGGGCGGGGTCAGCGCATGCTGAAGCACACAAGTCACCGTCTGCAGAGTCAATAGCTAAAGACCCCCAAACTTGGTGTGGCCTTCAGATGAGCCCAACAACAGTGTGTAGAGAGCTTCATGGAATGGGTTTCCATGGCCGAGCAGCTGCATCCAAACCTTCCATCACCAAGTGCAATGCAAAGCGTCGGATGCCGTGGTGTAAAGCACGCCGCCACTGGACTCTAGAGCAGAGATGTGTTCTCTGGAGGGACCAATCACGCTTCTGCCTGGCAATCCGATGGACGTGTCTGGGTTTGGCGGTGGCCAGGAGAACGGTACTTACCTGACTGCATTGTGCCAAGTGTAAAGTTTGGTGGAGGGTGGATTATAGGGGGGGGGGGGTTTCAGGGGTTGGGATTGACCCTAGTTCCAGTGAAAGGAACTCTTCAGGCCACATTTTGGACAATTTCATGCTCCCAACTTTGTGGGAGGAGTTTGGGGATGGCCCCTTCCTGTTCCAACATGACTGCCCACCAGTGCACAAAGCAAGGTCCATAAAGACATGGAGGAGCCAGTTTGGGGTGGAGGAACTTGACTGTCCTGCACAGAGTCCTGACCTCAACCCCATAGAACACCTTTGGGATGAATTAGAGCGGAGACTGCGAGCCAGGCCTCCTCCCCCGACATCAGTGCCTGACCTGACAATTGTGCTTCTGGAAGAATGGTCCAACCTTCCCATAGACACCCTCCTAAACCTTGTGGACGGCCTTCCCAGAAGAGTTGAAGCTGTTATAGCTGCAAAGGGCGGGGACAACTCAATATTGAACCCTACGGACTAAGACTGGGAGACCATTAAAGGTCATGTGCGTGGAAAGGGTGGGGCCAACTCAATATTGAACCCTACGGACTAAGACTGGGGGGCCATTAAAGGTCATGTGTGTGGAAAGGTCAGCAATACTTTTGGCAATATAGTGTATGTGAACCAAGCGTAATGGAGAGGAGGACCTCATCATACTGTGAGGGGAATTCAGGATCATCCACAATGGAGGGGAGGACCTCACATACTGTGTGGATGATCCTGCATTCCCCTGAATGGAGAGGAGGACCTCACATCATACTGTATGATGAAGGATCATCCACAATGGAGAGGAGGACCTCACATCATACTGTATGATGAAGGATCATCCACAATGGAGGGGAGGACCTCACATCATACTGTACGATTAAGGATCACCCACAATGGAGGGGAGGACCTCGCATCATACTTTACGATTAAGGATCACCCACAATGGAGGGGAGGACCTCGCATCATACTGTACGATGAAGGATCATCCACAATGGAGGGGAGGACCTCACATCATACTGTACGATGAAGGATCATCCACAATGGAGGGGATGACGTCACACCGCTCTCACCTCTTTATGATCCTCTACCACACTGAGTAACGTATCTATAGTATTGAGGATTCCCATTGCCGTCACCGCTTTGTCATCGCTGCCCTCTTCATCTGAACCCGCCTGAATGACTTGATTAAACGTCATCGCCTGGAAAAAGAAAAATGCAAATTAAATGCTGAACACAGACAGCCCTCGATGCTGCCAACACAGAGATCGAACATTTCTGTGACAGGAAGTGCTGAAGTTCCATTCCAGCTCTGTAGATCCAAACCGCAAACTGAGCGCCCAAGGAATCAAATGTGTGAGAATTTGGAGGCTGGCCAGCGGTGGAAGCGTCCAAACAGACGGCACTAGACCAGTACTATGATCTCACGGTTATCTCCGGCTGCAGGATTTAGTGTGAGCGGAGCGGGGAGGTAGCAGCACGCCAACACCCCGGCTCCACCAGACACAGACTGACACTGCGCACACTGCACTGCCGCCGAAAATGCACAAAGGACCAGTCCGGGGATAGCATCACATAGGTGAATTGAAACACGGGTTTAGAGGAGAGACACTTACTTTTCCCCATTTGGTGCGTTTATAAAAACAGACATGTGCCCCGGTTATACTTGCTACACCAGTGATCCTGTGCGCCTCAAATTCCCAGAATTCTCAGCTCCAGGTCTCTGCAATAGCGTCTCAACCTTTGGGAACCGACTCCATTACGGTCCATCCCCACCAGCCAAATATACTAGATACATGCACCGGAGCTTCCTTCGATGCATTTCATCCTCTAGTGGGCGTGACCATAATTTATGAAACGCGTAGAACGGAGGAAAGATGGGCATCGGTAGGAGGAGCTCAGGCAGTTAACGTGACATCTCAAACAATTGTGTGAAGGATAGCGAAGATCCTTCTGAAGTGTATTGGCCCGGTACTGGTTTATCCTGAGCTGGAGAGAAAACCAGATACTTCTAGGTACGGGAAAGAAGGTCACCTGATTCCACCAACAATGAGTCAATGTGTGCAAGTAGTGCTGCTCCAAGCTGGAGGTGCAGCGCCCTGCTGGTGGCTCAGGATTACCGGCGTGAAAAAGTGACTCGTCCAATGAGAAGTCTACATTAAAAACAAGAAACCGCTGCATACCTAAGCAGACCCTAGTAATGATGGTGGCCGAAATGTTTTCGCCCGAAAACGCCCCTTTCAGCTGTTGGCCGAAATGGAAAAAAAAGCACCAATACAGGTGCAGAAAAAAAAAAAAAAAAAAAAAACCCCACACAAAAAAAAAAAAACCCGCCCCTCACCGCTGTCTGCCCGCCATCCCTCGCTGCTCGGTAGTTCTCAGCCTTACCTGAGAAACCAATTGATCCTGGCACTGGGCATAGAGATGAGTGAAGGAAAGATGGCCGCCACTCACCTCTATGCCCTTGGAGGACCGGAACGATGTCACTTCCCGCTCCGGCCATTTTTTTTATTATAAAAGTACTAGATCAATGCTTTACATTGCAGAGGAGAAATGTGGGGTCTCACCCATGGAGATTTTAAGCAGTTTCACGCCATTGCACGAGCGTGCGCAATTGTAAAGCGTGACATGTTGGGTATCTATTTACTTAACGTAACATCCGCTTTCATATTTCACACACACACAAAAAAAAAAAAAAAAAGATTTTTTTTAATCAGTATTCTTTTTCCAAAATAATATATATTCACTTTTAAAACCTGTGCATTTCAGTTTTCGGCCAAGTGCATTTTAAATTTTTGGTTTCGGTACCAGAATTTTCATTTTAGTGCACCACTAGTGTGCATGTGAACAGGGGCGGACTGACAACTCATGGGGCCCCCGGGCAATAGGGGATCACAGGGCCCCTGTGTTCTTGCCCAATCTCAAAAAAGCCCAAAAAAAAAAAACAAAAAAAAAAAAAAAAAAAAACACACCGCATCCATTTAATCTGGCTTGGGGCAAAACTCAACATGGTAATACTTACACTGAACTGGTCCCATTCACGTCAAAAACAAAAATCCCATTACACACAGCACTGCAATACAGCGTTCTCAACTCACTAAATGCTGCGTCATTTCCACCGCGATGGGCGTGACCTCCTCGCTGTATTCACAGATCATCTTCTGAATCACGTTGGTGAGGTCGTCATTTTCTGTCTCCCTGATTATATGCAGCAAAGCCTGCATGACCGGCCGGATGAAGGGCGCTATGTACTCCTTGGCTGAAAAATGGGACAAAAAGCAAAAAAACAAAAAAAAAAAGGACACGGATTTAAAACTATGCAGTAGAAAATTAAAAGCGGAGTTCCAGTCACAATTTAAAAAAATAAATAAAAGTCAGCAGCTACAAAAACTGTAGCTGATGACTAAAAAAACAAAAAACAAAAAAAAACAAAACAACCAGCCACTCACCTGTCCCTCGGTCCTGCAGTGTCCTCCGCACAGCCCGTTTCACCAGCAGTCTGGTGTTCCAAGTGCCGGCATCCTCAGTGTGGGCAGCCGGCTTGGACAGCTTGCGGCTTGACAGCTGGGTTCCCGTTGCGCATGCACGAGTAGCGCTGCGCTTCCCGAATGGCCCCGTAGTCTTCTGGGAATGGTCACACGTCTCAGAAGACTATGGGGAGGGAGGGTAGGACAACATCTTCCACTTCTGATCGGCTAGGCGATCGCAACGAAAATGGGAGCAGGTACCTGTCAGTTTCAGGTACCCGCTCCCCCCCCCCCCCACAAGGTGCCAATCCTTAATGGGGAGCAGTCTTTAACTACTTCAAGTCCGGACACTTTTACCCCCCCTTCTTGTCCAGGCCAAATTTTCAGCGCTATCACACTTTGAATGACAATTGCACGGTCATGCAACACCATAAGCATATTAATTTTTTTGGCATTTTTTTGAGATAGATTAAAAAAAAAAAAAAAAAAAAAACCACACAACTTTATTTTGGTGGTATTTATTCACCACTGGGATTTTTATTTTTTTTATGCTATATAAAATGAAAAAGTTAAAAAAATTTAGAAAAAAGTGTTTTATAAAACTTTTCAAATCAATCTTTCATTAATCTTAGGCAAAATGTAGTTATTTTTAGAAGAAAAAAAAAAAAAAAAAAAAAAAAAACACACACCACACACAAAATTAGTTAAGCAAAAATTATAATTTTGGTAAATTTTTTTACGTTATTTTATTTTTTATACTATTTGTTTTTTTTAACATACTGTCACCCTAGCAGTACAGTGTCACCGTAGAACTTGTGGGGGGTGAAGATTTATTTCTCAATGTCTCTCAAGTGTTTCAGTCAAAACACCCTTTAATAATCATGCACAAAAACCTCAAGGCACCCGATTCTAAAATGTATTAAAAAAAAAAACAAAAAAAAAAAAACCAGTGCAGCAGAATCCCCACACATAGGACATCCAACGTCAGCTATGCAGAGCCATAGAAAGCAGTGTGCAGGAGCCGACGGGAGAAATCTGTATTGTTTACATACAGGTCTCTCCCCTGGAGATACACAGCAATCACCGGCCAGGACGTGGTGCTTGACAGCTGAAGCTGCGAATGGCGTGCACCCCCTAGCCAGAACTGCAAAATCACACACGCGTGCGATTTTGCACACACGTACCACCCTGTAGCAGTATTCCTGCTATAGGGCGGCCCAAAAATGGTTAATACCTTTTTCCTGGTTGCTGATTAGGACCTGGAGCGCGATGGCAGCTTCCACTTTCACTGGCATCTCCCGGTCATCAATGAGACACCTCCGGGTCAGCTCCAAGGCTGTCTGCAGGTTCTGGTCAATCTTGAACTTCACTTCACAGAAGTAGTGAAGGACCCAGCAGGCCTGCGAAAGGAACAGAGGCCAAGTATTAAAATGGCTGGACGAGGACAGAGAACAGGTCTTGGCTGAAGCAAAGTGTTTACAAATGTCGTGATTTCAGAGACGACCCTTGTGATGACCCAAAGACCCCATATAGATGTTGGTAATATACAGATGGGCTTTGTGATGACCCATAGACCCCATATAGATGTTGGTAATACACAGATGTGCTGTGTGATGACCCATAGACCCCATATAGATGTTGGTAATACACATGTGGGCTGTGATGACCCATAGACCCCATATAGATGTTGGGTTACACAGATGGGCTGTGTGATGACCCATAGACCCCATATAGATGTTGGTAATACACATGTGGGCTTTGTGATGACCCATAGACCCCATATAAATGTTGGTAATATACAGATGGGCTTTGTGATGACCCATAGACCCCATATAGATGTTGGTAATACACAGATGGGCTTTGTGATGACCCATAGACCCCATATAGATGTTGGGGTTACACATGTGGGCTTTGTGATGACCCATAGACCCCATATAGATGTTGGTAATATACAGATGGGCTGTGTGATGACCCATAGACCCCATATAGATGTTGGTAATACACATGTGGGCTTTGTGATGACCCACAGACCCCATGTAGATGTTGGTAATACACAGATGGGCTTTGTGATGACCCATAGACCCCATATAGATGTTGGGGTTACACATGTGGGCTTTGTGATGACCCATAGACCCCATATAGATGTTGGTAATACACATGTGGGCTTTGTGATGACCCACAGACCCCATGTAGATGTTGGTAATACACAGATGGGCTTTGTGATGACCCATAGACCCCATATAGATGTTGGGGTTACACATGTGGGCTTTGTGATGACCCATAGACCCCATATAGATGTTGGTAATACACATGTGGGCTTTGTGATGACCCATAGACCCCATATAGATGTTGGTAATATACAGATGGGCTTTGTGATGACCCATAGACCCCATATAGATGTTGGTAATATACAGATGGGCTGTGTGATGACCCATAGACCCCATATAGATGTTGGGGTTACACATGTGGGCTTTGTGATGACCCACAGACCCCATATAGATGTTGGTAATATACAGATGGGCTTTGTGATGACCCATAGACCCCATATAGATGTTGGGTTACACAGATGGGCTTTGTGATGACCCATAGACCCCATGTAGATGTTGGTAATATACAGATGGGCTTTGTGATGACCCATAGACCCCATGTAGATGTTGGTAATACACAGATGGGCTTTGTGATGACCCATAGACCCCATATAGATGTTGGTAATATACAGATGGGCTGTGTGATGACCCATAGACCCCATATAGATGTTGGGTTACACAGATGGGCTTTGTGATGACCCATAGACCCCAAATAGATGTTGGTAATATACAGATGGGCTTTGTGATGACCCATAGACCCCATATAGATGTTGGTAATACACAGATATGGGAAAAACAGATGTGTGAGAGTTTGGAGGCTGGCCAGCGGTTGGGGTGTCCAGCAGACGTCACTAGACCAGTACTATGATCTCACATTTATCTCTGGCAGCGGGATTTGTGTGAGAGGAGCAGAGAGCCAGCAGCACACCGACACACTGCTCCCCCAGACACAGACTGGCACTGTGCACACGGCACCGCCGCCACATTCAGCAGACACCAACATACGTGTTTTTCATAGGTTGCAGTTCCATTACACCCAGTGCCGCAAGTCTTCACTCTCCTTGGTTACGCCTGCACATCTGAGCTCAACAGACTCCTATGGGTGAAGTGGTATGAGGCCAGAGATGGTCCCATAGAAGTCTATGGAGAAAAGGCACAGGCAGGACAGTGAAGATATGAGGTGCTGGATGAAAACAGACAGCAGAACCATGGCCATCAACCGGAGGAAAGTATTTATCTGCAGGAGGGTGGGGATAGGTTAGGTCAGGGAAGAGGGCAAAAACATAACACCCCTTCCTCTCAGCAGATACCAGGCTTCATATATTTTACTCCCCCCCCATGTCATATGAAGCACAGGACCTATTTTGATCTTGTGAGCGGAAACAGGCCCTGACATAACCTCTGTACCATGCGCTAGATTATTATATTTCAGTTGCTTCTATACGCAGCGCTTTACATATATATTGTACATTCACATCAGTCCCCGCCCCCGAGGAGCGTACAATCTAAGGTCCCTAACTCACATACAAGGGCCAATTTAGACGGGAGCCAATTAACCTCCCAGCATGTCTTTGGAGTGTGGGAGGAAACCCACGCAGGCACAGGGAGAACATGCAAAACTAGAACCAGCGATTTGTGATGAGATGCTTCTCATTTTTAATGCTGGCTGAAAATTTCTACAAAAGAAAAAAAAAAAAAAAAAGGCCCAGATTTGGGTTGAGATCCAATCAGAAAACAGGAGGAATTTGAAAATAAAAGAACCAATAAACTAGCTTTTAGTCAGTGTGATGGTACAGCTCTATAGAAAACAAAAAAATAAATAAATAACAAAACAAAAAACCCAAAAACACCAAAAACAAAAAAAACAGACAGTCAATAGGAAGGCTTGTCTGAAGGATACAATTACAATATTCTACAAATCCTGTAAATGAACGCCGTAGAGAATATCTTACAATCCAAACACAGTGAAATTCTATTAAAGGCTTGCGGTGTGCCCCTAGGCATAGGGAAAGGACAGAATTATTACCCGGGCTCGCATGTAGCCCAGCTCGCTGCTGAAGAGAGGAAAGACGTGATTCTGCAGCATGAACTCCATCTGGTCTTTGTAGATCTTTTTCTGTTGAAATAAAAATAGACAAGTTCTAAAAATCACAAAGTTTTTTCCTGGAAAGATAAGGATCCTTCCTGTAAGAATTACGTGAAACGTACGCCTACACCCCCGAGCAACCACCCCCTCCATGCCTGTCACAGCCGAATCTAAAGCAGCAGCACAAATACTGCGCACGCCACCAATAACTGGTGTTAAAGGATGAGCTCACTTTAACCTCTTCCCAACCGCGCTATAGCAGAAGAACGGCTACAGCGCGGTTGTCTGGTTCTGGGACGACGTCCATTGACGTCACTCCAGAACACGCCGCCCCTGCGCACCCCAGCGGCACGTACCCGATGCCGCCGGTGATCGCTGTGTCCTACGAACACAGCTGATTAAGGGACACGGTAAACAGCCAATCACGGCGGCCTTTGGCCGCGTGATCAGCTGCGTTCAATGACAGAGCAGATCACCAGTAAATGCAGTTGACGGTTCTGGGCTGCACTTTCCCCACCCTGTCAGAGCGTTAGGAAAGTACTGCAGAGAACCGGCACTGGCGATCAGTGCCCTGATAATCAGTGGCCACCAGCGCCCCGCCCCCACCCGTTGGCCACCAGCGCCCAGCCCCCACCCGTTGGCCACCAGCGCCCAGCCCCCACCCGTTGGCCACCAGCGCCCAGCCCCCACCCGTTGGCCACCAGCGCCCAGCCCCCACCCGTTGGCCACCAGCGCCCAGCCCCCACCCGTTGGCCACCAGCGCCCAGCCCCCACCCGTTGGCCACCAGCGCCCAGCCCCCACCCGTTGGCCACCAGCGCCCAGCCCCCACCCGTTGGCCACCAGCGCCCAGCCCCCACCCGTTGGCCACCAGCGCCCAGCCCCCACCCGTTGGCCACCAGCGCCCAGCCCCCACCCGTTGGCCACCAGCGCCCAGCCCCCACCCGTTGGCCACCAGCGCCCAGCCCCCACCCGTTGGCCACCAGCGCCCAGCCCCCACCCGTTGGCCACCAGCGCCCAGCCCCCACCTGTGCAGCTTCATCATTACACATCAGTGGAGAAAAAAAAAAAAAAAAAAGTTACCAGTTTGCAAAATTTTATAATAGAAAGACTTCTAGTTTGTTTTTTTTTGCGCAAAAAAAAAAAAAAAAAACCCATACCAGCAGCTAATACCACCAAAAGAAAGCTATATTTGTGTGAAAAAAAATTATAATTTCAAATGGGTACAGTGTTGCATGACCGCACAATTGTTATTAAAAAGTGCAACAGCAATGAAAGCTGAAAATGGGCCTGGGCAGGAAGAGGGTGAGCGTGCCCAGTAGGCGAGGGGTTAAAAGATGGGGGGTTTGGAGGAAAAATACTTTTTTTGTAGGTAAATATGCATTTAATTTTTCTTAGGGGCCGGCAGAGCATTGCACCCTTGGATGAGCAGGCCGCGGGTGCAATGTCAGGCTCCTGCAGCCTGTCAGTACAGTGGCCTGTCCAGGAAGACCAATGAACTACAAGAGTGCTCACCAGCGCCCTCCCAGTTCAATGAGAACTACAATCCTGTCACTGCGCCGGCAGACTTCAGGAGGCGGTCCCTGCAGGCGCTCTGATCCAAGCCCCGCATCGGACATACCTTCAGTAAAATCTCTGCTAAGGAGCCGATCATGTGGAGGGCGCCATCTTTCTTGCGGGGATCTGCAGCCGGTTCCGTTAAAATCTGGTAACAAAATCCCATCGTTTTCTGCAACACCTGAGAAGACAAATCCGGAGAGATCATCAACCTCGCTAAAAAAACACAGAAGTCCAACACGCAACACGCTAAGCAGGCGTGAATTTTAGTCTGACTGCAGGAAGAGTTACAGATCCTTTCCGTGTACAGGGAATCATTTCTATGGGTCACAAATAGACAGAACAAAAACCCCACAAACCACAATCCCCCCCCCCCCCTTTTTTTTTTTACAAACTTTTTTTTCTCGCTTTGAGTTAGAGATACAATGTATCTCTCCTCCATTCATAGAAAAAAAACAAAAAAACAAGGGGGCCGGGCTATACAGTGACTGATCACTGTGATAGCCAATCAGAGGCAATCACAGCGATCATGTGACCCAGAATCGAGAGTCCCGGGTCCCAATAGTTAGAACGGG